>NW_025746545.1:15000-37500 GCF_021184085.1 Oncorhynchus gorbuscha | reverse complement strand
TCTTTCTCTCTTTCTGTTCACTCTTTCTCTCTTCTGTTCACTCTTTCTGTTCACTCTTTCTCTCTTTCTGTTCACTCTTTCTCTTCACTCTTTCTGTTCACTCTTTCTCTTCACTCTTTCTGTTCACTCTTTCTCTTCACTCTTTCTCTTCACTCTTTCTCTTCACTCTTTCTCTTCACTCTTTCTCTTCACTCTTTCTGTTCACTCTTTCTATTCTGTTCACTCTTTCTCTTCACTCTTTCTGTTCACTCTTTCTGTTCACTCTTTCTCTTCACTCTTTCTCTTCACTCTTTCTCTTCACTCTTTCTGTTCACTCTTTCTCTTCACTCTTTCTCTTCACTCTTTCTCTTCACTCTTTCTGTTCACTCTTTCTCTTCACTCTTTCTCTTCACTCTTTCTCTTCACTCTTTCTATCTTTCTGTTCACTCTTTCTATCTTTTTTTTCACTCTTTCTCTCTTCTGTTCACTCTTTCTGTTCACTCTTTCTCTTCACTCTTTCTATCTTTCTGTTCACTCTTTCTATCTTTTTTTTCACTCTTTCTCTCTTCTGTTCACTCTTTCTGTTCACTCTTTCTCTCTTCTGTTCACTCTTTCTGTTCACTCTTTCTCTCTTCTGTTCACTCTTTCTGTTCACTCTTTCTCTTCACTCTTTCTCTTCACTCTTTCTGTTCACTCTTTCTCTCTTCTGTTCACTCTTTCTGTTCACTCTTTCTCTTCACTCTTTCTCTTCACTCTTTCTATCTTTCTGTTCACTCTTTCTATCTTTTTTTTCACTCTTTCTCTCTTCTGTTCACTCTTTCTGTTCACTCTTTCTCTCTTCTGTTCACTCTTTCTGTTCACTCTTTCTCTTCTGTTCACTCTTTCTCTTCACTCTTTCTGTTCACTCTTTCTCTCTTCTGTTCACTCTTTCTCTCTTCTGTTCACTCTTTCTGTTCACTCTTTCTATCTTTCTGTTCACTCTTTCTCTCTTTCTGTTCACTCTTTCTCTCTTCTGTTCACTCTTTCTGTTCACTCTTTCTCTCTTTCTGTTCACTCTTTCTCTTCACTCTTTCTGTTCACTCTTTCTCTTCACTCTTTCTGTTCACTCTTTCTCTTCACTCTTTCTGTTCACTCTTTCTCTTCACTCTTTCTGTTCACTCTTTCTCTTCACTCTTTCTATCTTTCTGTTCACTCTTTCTATCTTTCTGTTCACTCTTTCTCTCTTTCTGTTCACTCTTTCTCTTCACTCTTTCTGTTCACTCTTTCTCTTCACTCTTTCTGTTCACTCTTTCTCTTCACTCTTTCTGTTCACTCTTTCTCTTCACTCTTTCTATCTTTCTGTTCACTCTTTCTATCTTTTTTTTCACTCTTTCTCTCTTCTGTTCACTCTTTCTGTTCACTCTTTCTCTCTTCTGTTCACTCTTTCTGTTCACTCTTTCTCTTCTGTTCACTCTTTCTCTTCACTCTTTCTGTTCACTCTTTCTCTCTTCTGTTCACTCTTTCTCTCTTCTGTTCACTCTTTCTGTTCACTCTTTCTATCTTTCTGTTCACTCTTTCTCTCTTTCTGTTCACTCTTTCTCTCTTCTGTTCACTCTTTCTCTCTTCTGTTCACTCTTTCTGTTCACTCTTTCTCTCTTTCTGTTCACTCTTTCTCTTCACTCTTTCTGTTCACTCTTTCTCTTCACTCTTTCTGTTCACTCTTTCTCTTCACTCTTTCTGTTCACTCTTTCTCTTCACTCTTTCTATCTTTCTGTTCACTCTTTCTATCTTTCTGTTCACTCTTTCTGTTCACTCTTTCTCTCTTTCTGGTCACTCTTTCTCTCTTTCTGTTCACTCTTTCTGTTCACTCTTTCTCTCTTTCTGGTCACTCTTTCTCTCTTTCTGTTCACTCTTTCTCTCTTCTCTTCACTCTTTCTCTTCACTCTTTCTGTTCACTCTTTCTCTCTTTCTGTTCACTCTTTGCCAGGTTTCTCTCTCTTTCTCTCTTTCTCTCTTTCTCCTTCACAAATCAAATCACATGCTGCGAATACAACAGGACCTTACAGTGAAATGCTTACTTACAAGCCCCTAACCAACAATGCAGTTTTAAGAAAGATAATATTTACTAAATAAACTAAAGTAAAACATTGAATAGAAACGTAACACAATAAAACAACAATAACGAGGCTGGATGTACCAGTACAGAGTAAATGAGTGGAGGTACAGGTTAGTCTAAGTAATTGAGGTAATATGTACGGTACATGTAGGTAGAGGTAAAGGGACTCTGCTTAGATCATAAACAGTGAGTATCAGCATCGTGTTAAAAAAGCGGGAGGTTCAACTCTAAGAGTCCGGTTAACAATTTGATGAACTCCCTGTCTGTCTCTCTCTGGGTTACTGGCATGGGAGTGTATGTTTACATTACCAAAACACATGCAATAGTTAATGAACAACTCCCTGTCTCCCTCTGGGTTACTGGCATGGGAGTGTATGTTTACATTACCAATTTGATGAACTCCCTCTGGGTTACTGGCATGGGAGTGTATGTTTACATTACCAATTTGATGAACTCCCTGTCTCTCTCTGGGTTACTGGCATGGGAGTGTATGTTTACATTACCAATTTGATGAACTCCCTGTCTCTCTCTGGGTTACTGGCATGGGAGTGTATGTTTACATTAACAATTTGATGAACTCCCTCTGGGTTACTGGCATGGGAGTGTATGTTTACATTACCAATTTGATGAACTCCTCTGGGTTACTGGCATGGGAGTGTATGTTTACATTACCAATTTGATGAACTCCCTGTCTCTCTCTGGGTTACTGGCATGGGAGTGTATGTTTACATTACCAATTTGATGAACTCCCTCTGGGTTACTGGCATGGGAGTGTATGTTTACATTACCAAAACACCTGCAATAGATAATGAACAAAAGTGAAATAAACAATCAAAAATTAACAGAAAACATCACACTCACAAAAGTCTCAGAAGGATAGAGACATTTCAAATGTCATATTATGTCTCTGTACGGTGTTTTAACGATGTGCAAATAGTTCAAGTATGAAAGGTACATAAACATAAATATGGATTGTATTTACAATGGTGTTTGTTCTTCACTGGTTGCCCTTTTCTCGTGGCAACAGGTCACACATCTTGCTGCTGGGGATCTTGCTGCTATGGTGACACACTGGTATTTCACTTAATAGAAATGGGAATATAGGTTTCTCTCTTTCTGCCTCGCTGTATTGAAACCCCCCCCCCCCCCCTGTTTAATGTCCCGCCAGAGCAGTTAACTTTTAATTCACGTCACCTTTGAACCACAACCTCAAAATGGCTGCTACAAACCAAGGCTGTTGGGGGCTGTATCTGGCTGGGATTGTGTGTGCTGTGTGTGCATGAGCGTGTGTGTCTGTATGCTGGTGTGTATGCTGGTGTGTATGCTAGTGCGTGTGTGTGTGTATTTGTGTGTGTGTGTGTGTGTCTGTCTGGGTTTGGTCAAGGGGGTGGGGGGTTCGTTTCCTTGAGAACGTGAGAACTTTACGAAGCCTCAAGGTCAGTCAGTTGTGCTGGAAGGGATCAACAGTTGCCAGGTTTCCAACATGACTCCCTCGAACACTCAAGACTTTAGCATAAATCACACCGAATGTGGATCTGGCGTTAGTCTGCCGATCGTTCAGAGCAATGTGTTCTTTCACACCACCCTCTGTAGACGTCTGATTGCCGACATTTTCACTCGGTTTGCAAATAACAGCCGGCATTATGCTCAGAGGTGCTAAGAACTCTGGGTTATCTACTGCTGTTTCTGAGCCCTTAGGGCCCCTTCCAAACGGAACCCTAGACCCTCTCCTCCTAGGCTCTAGTGGTGATCTGAAAACACTGGATCTATGTAAACTCTGCACAACTTCGTTATTAGCATGTTGCTAATCCCTATACAACATTGTTAGCCACAATGCCCTAGCAAAACCCTAACCTTCTTGAAGGTAACAGCGCTCACTGTTGCCCCTTGTGGCCAGTCTCCACATCATCTCCCAGTGTTCTCAGACATGGATAGACGTCAAATACTGACTTGTATCATGGGTGACCTGGCTGGTGTTGAGACCTCATTTAGCTAGCTGGAGTACAGACTTGTATCATGGGTGACCTGGCTGGTGTTGAGACCTCATTTAGCTAGCTGCAGTACAGACTTGTACCATGGGTGACCTGGCTGGTGTTGAGACCTCATTTAGCTAGCTGGAGTACAGACTTGTACCATGGGTGACCTGGCTGGTGTTGAGACCTCATTTAGCTAGCTGCAGTACAGACTTGTATCATGGGTGACCTGGCTGGTGTTGAGACCTCATTTAGCTAGCTGGAGTACTGACTTGTACCAAGGGTGACCTGGCTGGTGTTGAGACCTCATTTAGCTAGCTGCAGTACAGACTTGTATCATGGGTGACCTGGCTGGTGTTGAGACCTCATTTAGCTAGCTGGAGTACTGACTTGTATCATGGGTGACCTGGCTGGTGTTGAGACCTCATTTAGCTAGCTGGAGTACAGACTTGTATCATGGGTGACCTGGCTGGTGTTGAGACCTCATTTAGCTAGCTGGAGTACTGACTTGTACCATGGGTGACCTGGCTGGTGTTGAGACCTAATTTAGCTAGCTGGAGTACAGACACAGGCAGAGTCCCTTGGATGTGTGAAAGCTCTGCAGATTCTCTGTCCACTTATCACTTGTAGTTGATTTGCAAATCCCAATAAAAGCTTCACACTCTGCCTCGGGCCAATGCACACACACACACACACACACACACACACCCACCCACACCACACACACACACACACACACACACACACACACACACACACACACACACACACACACACACACACACACACACACACACACACACACACACACACACACACACACACACACACACACACACACACACACACACACACACACACAGACTGCCTCGGGCCAATGCACACACATTGGCACACACACACACACACACACACAATAACACACAATAACACAACCATCTCCAGGGTGACATCAGTGCTTGGGTGGGGTGTAGAGTTTCTCACTATCTCTGTGGTATGTATTGGAGTGTGTGTGTGACGTGCAGAGAGAGCCGTCAGCAACATGCTGTAATAGAATGCTGTGGTTAGCTTGAGGATGGTTTTCCATACAGCATCTAGCTATAACCTCACGATGAGCTACAGGACCCCTGATGTAAATGTAGTGTTAGCTATAACCTCATGATGAGCTACAGGACCCCTGATGTAAATGTAGCGTTAGCTATAACCTCATGATGAGCTACAGGACCCTGATGTTAGTGTAGCGTTAGCTATAAACTCAAGATGAGCTACAGGACCCCTGATGTTAATGTAGCATTAGCTATAGCTTACTCACACCTAAAGGTAGAACAGTAGCATGATGAGCTACAGAACCCCTGATGTTAATGTAGCGTTAGCTATAGCTTACTCACACCTAAAGGTAGAACAGTAGCATGATGAGCTACAGAACCCCTGATGTTAATGTAGCATTAGCTATAGCTTACTCACACCTAAAGGTAGAACAGTAGCATGATGAGCTACAGAACCCCTGATGTTAATGTAGCATTAGCTATAGCTTACTCACACCTAAAGGTAGAACAGTAGCATGATGAGCTACAGAACCCCTGATGTTAATGTAGCGTTAGCTATAGCTTACTCACACCTAAAGGTTGAACAGTAATACGTATTACATACTGTGGGTGTAGCTGTATACTGCATAGCATGTTGTCGTCTGTCTGTCTTGTCCATTTTTTGGTTTACATTGTTTTTTGCCTTATTTTTTTTATCACAGCCTCCGTCCTACAGGAGGCCTCTTGCCTTCATTGTAAATAATACATTTTTATTAATTGACTTACCTGGTTAAATACCTGGTTAAATAAAAGTAAAGGAGTTTATTGGAGTTTATTGACTTACCTAATTGACTTACCTGGTTAAATAAAAGTAAAGGAGTTTATTGGAGTTTATTCTCCTCTGTCTGGGTCTGTGCTAGCGATAGCCTAGCCAAGATAATTAGCTAGCTAACGTTGTTTCCTTAGCTGCTAGCCCTCCTTCTCCCGTGTCTGTGTGTGTGTGCTGTGCGTTTTAGTTCTCTGGGATTTTTCTGGCTCTCTGGAGTCAGCAGCTCAATACCTTTTACTTACACCCGCTGCAGATTCTCCATCCACTGTGTACCGCTACACTCCGCCCTGGAAGCACTCTGGTGTGTGTGTGGTGTGTGTGTGTGTGTCTGTGTCTCTGTGTGTTTGTGTTTCATGTAGGTCTCTGTACTGTGTCTGTGTGTGGTTTGTTTATATCTCTCTGCATTTCTCTAAGTGTTTGCTTCACTCAGCAATGTCTGAGTGTGTGTGTGTGTGTGTGTGTGTGTGTGTGTGTGTGTGTGTGTGTGTGTGTGTGTGTGTGTGTGTGTGTGTGTGTGTGTGTGTGTGTGTGTGTGTGTGTGTGTGTGTGTGTGTGTGTGTGTGTGTGTGTGTGTGTGTGTGTCTCTGTGTGCCGGTGTGCCTGATGGATTCTATGGCAGTGCAGTCGCGGTAATCAGTTTGCACGTTGCCTGAACTAATTTATCAATTCAGTTCCTCCCACTTGTAATCTCACCCAAGCGTGCTGTTCAGGGGCCTGTGAGCGCTCTCTTCCCTTTCGCTCTGCTTCTCCCTTTCTCTCTCTGCTTCTCTCGCTCTCTGCTTCTCTCTCTCTCTGCTCCCTTTCACTCTCTGCCTATTAACTCCCTTTCTCTATGCTTATTCTCTCTGTGTTTTCTCTCTCTCTTTTTATCTCTCTCTCTCTTTTTCCCACTCTCCCCTTCTTGAGACAAATATTACCCTCGGAAAGGCAAGGAATTCCCAGCAGTTATAGACGCCTTCTCTCAGTCTCTCATTACCTCTTGTTCTCTCACTCTCTCTCTATCACGCTTTCCCTCCCCTTACCTTCGGTTGCTCGTTTCCAAGCCAGTGGATGTTGCAAAGCCAGCACAATCAAAGTGTTTTTCAGTGGTGAGGTTTAGGGACATTTTAGTGTGGGTCTATCTCTCTGTCTCTGACGGGAGCTAAAAATGATTTTATGCCATTTTGTGGAAGTACTTCATCTGTTTATGGGTCGGCTGAGCCTTTTAACAGGCTCTTTGTCTTTGCTACCATTGATTTCGTATGGACCAGCAGAATCAGGAAGTAACAGTATATCGGGGATAGTTAAACCTCTGGATAATCTTTGGCCTAAACTACAGTATAGAATTTCAGACACACTCATGGAACGGTTGGGACTCACATTCCCATTTAGAGAAAGCTATGTGTTGCTGTCCTGCAATGTATTTTCTATAGCCGTGACAGAGGCAATGGAAAACAGTGTGTTACTGATCTATACTGTATTTTCTATAGCCGTAACAGAGGTAATGGAAAAGAGTGTGTTACTGATCTATAATGTATTTTCTATAGCCGTAACAGAGGTAATGGAAAAGAGTGTGTTGCTGATCTATAATGTATTTCCATAGAGTGATACAATTATGTGTTGTTGCCGTTCTATAATGTATTTTCTATAGCTGCAACAGAGATAATGGCAAACTGTGTGTTGCTGATCTATAATGTATTTCTACAGCTCTAACAAAAAGCAATAGCAACAGTGATGCATTCCCTTTCTCTAAAACATTTCTTACAATACGACTAAACAGTGTTGTTCTATAATGCATTTCACCATCTGAAACAGTATTCCTAAAGCCGTGTGTGTTTCGATCTAGTATCTCTGTCTCTAGAGCTACCAGAGTCATGTAACAGAGGAAACAGTGTGTATTTATGAAGCTGTGTATAGAATCTGAGTACAGTGTCTGTGTGTATCTCTACAGTATGTAGTATCTTTGTCTCTAGAGCTACCAGAGTCATGTAACAGAGGAAACAGTGTGTATTTATGAAGCTGTGTATAGAATCTGAGTACAGTGTCTGTGTGTATCTCTACAGCATGTAGTATCTTTCTCTAGAGCTACCAGAGTCATGTAACAGAGGAAACAGTGTGTATTTATGAAGCTGTGTATAGAATCTGAGTACAGTGTCTGTGTGTATCTCTACAGCATGTAGTATCTTTGTCTCTAGAGCTACCAGAGTCATGTAACAGAGGAAACAGTGTGTATTTATGAAGCTGTGTATAGAATCTGAGTACAGTGTCTTTGTGTATCTCTACAGTATGTAGTATCTTTGTCTCTAGAGCTAACAGAGTCATGTAACAGAGGAAACAGTGTGTAGCTGTGTTAGAATCTGAGTAAGCTGTGTATAGAATCTGAGTATAGTGTCTGTGTGTATCTCTACAGTATGTAGTATCTTTGTCTCTAGAGCTAACAGAGTCATGTAACAGAGGAAACCGTGTGTATTTATGAAGCTGTGTATAGAATCTGAGTACAGTGTCTGTGTGTATCTCTACAGTATGTAGTATATTTGTCTCTAGAGCTAACAGAGGCATAGAGGTGCTGCTGGTGTGTTTAGAGTCAAACCAGATGATCCATGGTGTCCCTTAGGAGGAAGTAGGGGGTGGAAGGGGGAGAGAGTGGGAAGAAGGGGGGAGGTAGGGGCAGACGGGGGAGGTAGGGGGATAGAGGGGAGACGGGGGAGACAGGAGGAGGAAGTGGCAGGAAGGTGGAGGTAGGGAGACAGGAGGAGGAGACAGGAGGAGGAGGCAGGAGGTAGGGGAGACATGGGAGGCAGGGGGAGCATGTGTCTATGCTCAGTGGATTTAGAGTGATGCTACTTGCCTGTTGTATTAGGTGGCTCATCCGCTGCCAGGAATGAACTATGTTAGAGCAGGAGTCTGGGAGGAAAGAGATGGATACGTATGGTGGGAAGCTCTGCATCTCTTACTCTGTCCCTGTCTTCCTTTCTTTCTTTCTCTCTCTGTTTACCCTTTGTTCTTCTCCTTCTCTGTCTGCTGTCAGCCCCCCCTTCCCACCTCCCCCTCTCTCTCTCTCTGAGGCGTGCTGTGCTAGCAGTGGTAGTGATGGTGATGGTGGGGGAGGAAATGGATGAGGTTGAAGCGGTCGCTGCTCACTTGTTTGGTTCAACAGATTAAGTCATCGATTCGCAAAAGTGGTGCACTGATGGGGAAGGCCCTCCTCTGCAGAGAGAGAGAGAGAGAGAGAGAGAGAGAGAGAGAGAGAGAGAGAGAGAGAGAGAGAGAGAGAGAGAGAGAGAGAGAGAGAGAGAGAGAGAGAGAGAGAGAGAGAGAGAGAGAGAGAGAGAGAGAGAGAGAGAGAGAGAGAGAGAGAGAGAGAGAGAGAGAGAGAGAGAGAGAGAGAGAGAGAGAGAGAGAGAGAGAGAGAGAGAGAGAGAGAGAGAGAGAGAGAGAGAGAGAGAGAGAGAGAGAGAGAGAGAGAGAGAGAGAGATGGGTAGGAGGAGAGAGAAGGGTGTAGGAGAGAGAGAAGGGTGTGGAAGAGATGAAGAGAGAGAATGTGTGAGAAAGGGAGAGAGAGAGATATAGAAGGAGGAGGGGAGGAGGAGGAGGAGGAGGAGGAGGAGGAGGGGTTTGTGTTTTGAGCGATAGAAAGATGTCAAGGAGAAACATGAAGATAGAAGTAAAAGAAAGAAACATCACCTCATCTCTCCAGCAGTGCTTCCTCCTCCTCCTCCTCCTCCTCCTCCTCCTCCTCCTCCTCCTCCTCCTCCTCCCTCCTCCTCCTCCTCCTTTTCCCATCCTCCTCCTCCTCCTTTTTCCCATCCTCCTCCTCCTCCTTTTCTCCTCCTCCTCCTCCCATCCTCCTCCTCCTCCTCCTTCTCCCATCCTCCTCCTCCTCCTCATTGCAGCTGAAGGAGCATAAGGGAACAATTGTACAATAGCTTTACCTACTTTCAACCCCCCCCCCTCCAGGGGTTACACATATATTCTAATTAAAACCATGTGGTCATGGGGGTAATTATGATAATAACATAATAATATCACGCAGGTTATTACAATGTTCTGCCGTCTCCAAATTGCTTCCTTAGAGTATCGCATTTCAATGGCATTAACTAAAGTCAAATTTCCTTGAATGTCAAGTTAAATGGACTGGATTCCCCCCCCCCCCCATTAGATCAAGCTACAATATGGAAACCTGATTCCACGAGTCTCCTGACCATGCATCTCTCTCGCATCCTGCCACCCTCTATCGCTACAAGCCCAATTTGGTCTTGTGTGTGTGTGTGTGTGTGTGTGTGTGTGTGTGTGTGTGTGTGTGTGTGTGTGTGTGTGTGTGTGTGTGTGTGTGTGTGTGTGTGTGTGTGTGTGTGTGTGTGTGTGTGTGTGTGTGTGTGTGTGTGTGTGTGTGTGGGTGAAGGTGATAGTCTGGGTAGGATGTGTAATCGTGTAGTATAATAGTCTATTGACAATAGAGACTCTAACCCAACACCAAACACCCTAACCAAACAACCTAACCCAACACCCAACACCCAACAACCTAACCCAACACCCAACACCCTAACCCAACACCCAACACCCAAACCCAACACCAATACCCAACACCCTAACACAACACCCTAACTCTAACCCAACACCCTAACCAAACACCCTAACCCTAACCCAACACCCTATCCCAACACCCAAACCCAACACCCTAACCCAACACCCAAACCCAACACCCTAACCCTAACCAAACACCCTAACCCTAACCCAACACCCTAACCCAACACCCTATCCCAACACCATAACTCAACACCCAACACCCTAACCCAACACCCAAACCCAACACCAATACCCAACACCCTAACACAACACCCTAACTCTAACCCAACACCCTAACCAAACACCCTAACCCTAACCCAACACCCTATCCCAACACCCAAACCCAACACCCTAACTCAACACCCTAACCCAACACCCAAACCCAACACCCTAACCCTAACCAAACACCCTAACCCTAACCCAACACCCTAACCCAACCCCCTACTCAACACCCAACACCCTAACCCAACACCCAAACCCAATACTCTAACCCAACACCCGATACCCTAACTCAACACCCGAAAACCCCAAACCCAATACCCTAACTCAACACCCAACACCCTAACCCAACACCAGTACCCCAACTCAACACCCAACACCCAATACCCTATTCCAACACCCAATACCCTAACTCAACACCCAACACCCAATACCCTAACTGAACACTCAACACTCAACACCCTAACCCAACACTCTAACCCAACAACCAACACCATAACTCAACACCCAACACCCTAACCCACCACTCTAACCCAACACCAACACCATAACTCATTACCCAACACTCTAACCCAACACCCTAACCCAACACCCTAACTTCTAATCTGGCCTTTGTTCCTAGCCTCTGTGGGGGGGGGGGGGTTTAGCTCGCTAGCCGTGTCTATCACCTGAAGTATGTGTTCGAGGGGGTGATAATCCCACCTTCTTTACCCAGCCTACGGTGCTACCTGGCTAGGGTTGTGATGTGCCATGGTTCCCCCTTAACCCCCAGCATTCCCATTACAGCCAACCCCCTCCCCCTCCCCCCACCCCCTCCCCCCACCCCCTCCCCCTCCCAGCCCTGCGGCAGCCTATTCCACCTCCAGCTGTGTCCGTGTGTTTCCTTCCCCGCGTGGTGCGGGCCCCAACTGCTTTGGAGTGCCTCCCTTCGCCTCCCCTTGCCTCCCTTCGCCTCCCTTGCCTCCCTAGCTCAAATAGGAGGTAATTACTGGCTTAAAGAGGGTTAGTGGGCCAGCAAACGACATAATCACCCCTGAATTAGCCCCAGCTCATCAGCCAGCTCCGCAGTCCACTGAGCAACACTCACCGTTAGGTTAGCTCTCTCTCTGTATGTCTCCAGCCTGGTCGGCAAGCAAACTGCTTCATAACACCCCCCTGTTTTGTCTCAGAGGGAGGCACAGCAGCAGGCGTGGTGATGGTGAAACATCCCATGCCCCTTGTAATAAATGCTGCTAGTAGAAGTATGGCTAACGGCTAATGGGATGAGTCCCTGTGATATCAGAGAGAACCCAGTGTGGCTAACGGCTAATGGGATGAGTCCCTGTGATATCAGAGAGAACCCAGTGTGGCTAACGGCTAATGGGATGAGTCCCTGTGATATCAGAGAGAACCCAGTGTGGCTAACGGCTAATGGGATGAATCCCTGTGATATCAGAGAGAACCCAGTGTGGCTAACGGCTAATGGGATGAGTCCCTGTGATATCAGAGAAAACCCAGTGTGGCTAACGGCTAATGGGATGAGGTGCTGTGATATCAGAGAGAACCCAGTGTGGCTAACGGCTAATGGGATGAGTCCCTGTGATATCAGAGAGAACCCAGTGTGGCTAACGGCTAATGGGATGAGATGCTGTGATATCAGAGAGAACCCAGTGTGGCTAACGGCTAATGGGATGAGTCCCTGTGATATCAGAGAGAACCCAGTGTGGCTAACGGCTAATGGGATGAGTCCCTGTGATATCAGAGAGAACCCAGTGTGGCTAACGGCTAATGGGATGAGTCCCTGTGATATCAGAGAGAACCCAGTGTGGCTAACGGCTAATGGGATGAGTCCCTGTGATATCAGAGAGAACCCAGTGTGGCTAACGGCTAATGGGATGAGATGCTGTGATATCAGAGAGAACCCAGTGTGGCTAATGCTAATGGGATGAGGTGCTGTGATATCAGAGAGAACCCAGTGTGGCTAACGGCTAATTGGATGAGTCCCTGTGATATCAGAGAGAACCCAGTGTGGCTAACGGCTAATGGGATGAGTCCCTGTGATATCAGAGAGAACCCAGTGTGGCTAACGGCTAATGGGATGAGGTGCCGTGTTAGCAGAGAGAGTGAATATGTGGTCCTGTGTAGCTCAATCGGTAGAGCATGGGTCATGGGTTCGATTCCCCCTGGGGCCACCCATACACCCATACATAAAAATTATGAATGCATGACTGTCAGTATTGATAGAAATATTGTTGGTATGGATGCGCGCATCTGGTTTTAGAACAGAAATGACAGCAGTCAACTTGCTATACGCAACATACATACTACATACATGTTCACATGCTATAGATGTTACAATACACATACTGTAACGGCGTTCGTCTGTTGAAGAAAGAGAGTCGGACCGAAATGCAGCGTGTTGGTTACTCATGACTTTAATGAATGAAAAATCGCGGTACATGAAATAACTGAAACTAAATACAAAAACAACAGAACGGAACGTGAAACTAATTACAGCCTATCTGGTGACTACAACACAGAGACAGGTACAATCACCCACGAAATACAAAGCGAAACTCAGGCTGCCTAAATACGGTTCCCAATCAGAGACAACGATAAGCACCTGACTCTGATTGAGAATCGCCTCAGGCAGCCAAGCCTAACAACACCCCTAATCAGCCGCGATCCCAAATAATACAAACCCCAATACGAATACAACATATAAACCCATGTCACACCCTGGCCTACCCAAACATATAACAAAAACACAAAATACAATGACCAAGGCGTGACAGAACCCCCCCCCCTAAGGTGCGGACTCCCGGACGCACCTCAAAAGCATAGGGAGGGTCCGGGTGGGCGTCTGTCCATGGTGGCGGTTCCGGCTCGGGACGTGGACCCCACTCCATTAATGTCCTTGTTCCTCCCCTTCGTGTCCTGGGATAATCCACCCTCTCCGCCGACCATCGCCTAATAGTCCTCACCCAGAGCAGCTCGTGACTGAGGGGCAGCTCGGGACAGAGGGGCAGCTCGGGACAGAGGGGCAGCTCGGGACAGAGGGGCATCTCGGGACAGAGGGGCATCTCGGGACAGAGGGGCATCTCGGGACAGAGGGGCATCTCGGGACAGAGGGGCATCTCGGGACAGAGGGGCATCTCGGGACAGAGGGGCATCTCGGTACTGAGAGGAAGCCCAGTACTGAGAGGAAGCCCAGTACTGAGAGGAAGCCCAGTACTGAGAGGAAGCCCAGTACTGAGATGAAGCTCAGGCAGGTAGTAGGCTCCGGTAAATCCTGGCTGGCTGGCGGAACTGGAAGATTCAGGTTGACAAGCAGATCTGGAAGAGACTGGTTGTCTGGAAGATCTGGAAGAGACTGGTTGTCTGGCAGATCTGGAAGAGACTGGTTGTCTGGCAGATCTGGAAGAGACTGGTTGTCTGGCGGCGCTGGGCTGACTGGCGGCACTGGCGGCGCTGGGCAGACTGGGAGCACTGGCGGCGCTGGGCAGACTGGAGCACTGGCGGCGCTGGGCAGACTGGGAGCACTGGCGGCGCTGGGCAGACTGGGAGCACTGGCGGCGCTGGGCAGACTGGGAGCACTGGCGACGCTGGGCAGACTGGGAGCACTGACGGCGCTGGGCAGACTGGCGACGCTGGCGGCGCTGGGCAGACGGGAGACTCCTGCAGAGCAGGAGAGGAGAAAGGCTCTGGCTGCGCTAAACAAGCGGGAGACTCCCGACAGCGCAGGAGAGGAGAAAAGCGCTGGTTACGCTGAACAGGCGAGGCGCACTGGAGGCCTGGTGCGTGGTGCTGGAACTGGTGGTACTGGATAGAGGACACGCACAGGAAGCCAGGTGCGGGGAGCTGCTACCAGAGGACTGGTGTGTGAAGGTGGCTCTGGATAGACCGGACCGTGCAGGCGCACTGGAGCTCTTGAGCACCGAGCCTGCCCAAGCTTACCTGGCTCGATGCCCACTCTAGCCCGGCCAATAGGAAGGGCTGGTATGTGCCGCACACCTGGCTCTGCACCTGCACTGAAACACCGTGCGCTCCATAGCATAACACGGTGCCTGCCCGGTCTCTCTAGCCCAACGGTGAGCACAGGGAGTTTGCGCAGGTCTCCTACCTGGCATAACCATACTCCCTTCTAGCCCCCCAATAATTTTTTGGGGCTGCTTTTCCGGCTTCCAACGCGTCGCCGTGCTGCCTCCTCATACCAGCGCCTCTCCGGTTTATCCGCTTCTATTTCTTCCTTGGGATGGCGATATTCTCCAGGCTGAGCCCAGGGTCCTTTACCGTCTAATTCCTCCTCCCATGTCCAATTCTCCAAGTGGTGCAGCCTCTCCCACTGCAACTGCTCTTCACGATTAACAGGGAGAGTTGGCTCAGGTCTGAACCCTGACTCAGCCACTCTCTCTCTGCGCCCTCCCCCAATAAATAATTGGGGGTTACTTTCGGTTTTCGCTCTGCGTCGCCGTGTTTTCCTTTTTGACTCCATTCGCCTGTAGCCCTCTTCGCACTACTGAAGCGAATCCCAGGCGGGCGCCTGCACTCTCTCTGGGTCGGCCGCCCACCTGTCGATTTCTTCCCACGTCGTATAATCCATGCCTCTACCGTCCATAACGTCCTCCTTTCGCTCCTAAAACCGTCGCTGTCGTAGCCAGTTTACACACTGCTCGGTCCGTGAGTGGTGGGTGATTCGTCTGTTGAAGAAAGAGAGTCGGACCGAAATGCAGCGTGTTGGTTACTCATGACTTTAATGAAAGAAAAATCGCGGTACATGAAATAACTGAAACTAAATACAAAAACAACAGAACGGAACGTGAAACTAATTACAGCCTGTCTGGTGACTACAACACAGAGACAGGTACAATCACCCACGAAATACAAAGCGAAACTCAGGCTGCCTAAATACGGTTCCCAATCAGAGACAACGATAAGCACCTGACTCTGATTGAGAATCGCCTCAGGCAGCCAAGCCTAACAACACCCCTAATCAGCCGCGATCCCAAATAATACAAACCCCAATACGAATACAACATATAAACCCATGTCACACCCTGGCCTAACCAAACATATAATAAAAAACACAAAATACAATGACCAAGGCGTGACACATACTACATACATGTTCACATGCTATAGATGTTACAATACACATACCACATACTACATACATGTTCACATGCTATAGATGTTACAATACATATACTACATACATGTTCACATGCTATTGATGTTACAATACACATACTACATACTACATACATGTTCACATGCTATAGATGTTACAATACACATACTACATACATGTTCACATGCTATAGATGTTACAATACATATACTACATACATGTTCACATGCTATTGATGTTACAATACACATACTACATACTACATACATGTTCACATGCTATAGATGTTACAATACACATACTACATACATGTTCACATGCTATTGATGTTACAATACATATACTACATACATGTTCACATGCTATTGATGTTACAATACATATACTACATACATGTTCACATGCTATTGATGTTACAATACACATACTACATACTACATACATGTTCACATGCTATAGATGTTACAATACACATACTACATACATGTTCACATGCTATAGATGTTACAATACATATACTACATACATGTTCACATGCTATTGATGTTACAATACACATACCACATACTACATACATGTTCACATGCTATAGATGTTACAATACATATACTACATACATGTTCACATGCTATTGATGTTACAATACACATACTACATACTACATACATGTTCACATGCTATAGATGTTACATTACACATACTACATGCTACATACATGTTCACATGCTATAGATGTTACAATATATATACTACATACTACATACATGTTCACATGCTATAGATGTTACAATACATATACTACATACATGTTCACATGCTATAGATGTTACAATACACATACTACATACTACATACATGTTCACATGCTATAGATGTTACATTACACATACTACATGCTACATACATGTGCACATGCTATAGATGTTACAATACACATACTACATACATGTTCACAACCACCTAGACACATCATACCCATAGACCTACTGCCTCTCAACCACCAAGACACATCATACCCATAGACCTACTGCCTCTCAACCACCAAGACACATCATACCCATAGACCTACTGCCTCTCAACCACCTAGACACATCATACCCATAGACCTACTGCCTCTCAACCAACCACCTAGACACACCATACCCATAGACCTACTGCCTCTCAACCACCTAGACACATCATACCCATAGACCTACTGCCTCTCAACCAACCACCGAGACACATCATACCCATAGACCTACTGCCTCTCAACCACCTAGACACATCATACCCATAGACCTACTGCCTCTCAACCACCTAGACACACCATAGGCAGAACACAATGAGATTTTCCCCAAAAGCAACTAAATATGTTTTTCAAGTCTGGCAAAAAGACTAATGAATATATATGTTGAAGACACATCTACCCCCCCCCCCCATCTCCAGCCAGGATAGAAAGACTCAAGGACCATAACAAACTGTTTTTCAATAGGATGGGATCGGGGGGGGGTGTTCCCTACCATTTGTTTGTGATTTGTAAGAACAAGCCTTTCTGAACATCAGCCTTGAATGATTCATTGGCTTGGCGTTGTGTTTGTTTTGGTTTAGCTATGTAGTGAACTTCACAGCCTCGCCGTTCGCCTTGAAACAAAGAGTCTTCCTCTCTCCTCGACGTCGCTCCGCTAAGACGGGGCGGTTTGTGAAGTGTTTGTTAGGCTCTGTTAAAGGGGTGAACTTAAACCCGACGCCTGCAGTTTGCTTCTCTTGGAGTCTTTTAGGATCTTTCTGGATTTGGTTGTTTTTGTTTCAGTGCCAGGATAAAAGGGAAATTGGGTTACGGGAGCTCTCTCTCTCTCTCTCTCTCTCTCTCTCTCTCTCTCTCTCTCTCTCTCTCTCTCTTTCTCTGTCTTTCTCTGTCTCTCTCTCTCTCTCTTTCTCTGTCTCTCTCTCTCTCTCTCTCTCTCTGTCTCTCTGTCTTTCTCTGTCTCTCTGTCTTTCTCTGTCTCTCTGTCTTTCTCTGTCTCTCTGTCTTTCTCTGTCTCTCTGTCTTTCTCTGTCTCTCTGTCTTTCTCTGTCTCTCTCTCTCTCTCTCTCTCTCTCTCTCTCTCTCTCTCTCTCTCTCTCTCTCTCTCTCTCTCTCTCTCTCTGTCTTTCTCTCACTATTAAATGGGCGGCAGGATAGCCTAGTGGTTAGAGTGTTGGACTAGTACCTGGAAGGTTGCAACTAGAAGGTTGCAAGTTGTTGCAAGTTGTTGTACCTGGAAGGTTGCAACTAGAAGGTTGCAAGTTGTTGCAAGTTGTTGTACCTGGAAGGTTGCAAGTTGTTGTACCTGGAAGGTTGCAAGTTGTTGTACCTGGAAGGTTGCAAGTTGTTGTACCTGGAAGGTTGCAAGTTGTTGCAAGTTGTTGCAAGTTGTTGTACCTGGAAGGTTGCAAGTTGTTGCAAGTTGTTGTACCTGGAAGGTTGCAAGTTGTTGTACCTGGAAGGTTGCAAGTTGTTGTACCTGGAAGGTTGCAAGTTGTTGTACCTGGAAGGTTGCAAGTTGTTGCAAGTTGTTGCAAGTTGTTGTACCTGGAAGGTTGCAAGTTGTTGTACCTGGAAGGTTGCAGTTCAAGTCCCCGTCTGTCTGCCCCTGAACAGGCAGTTAACCCACTGTTCCCACTGTTCCTAGACCAGTTAACCCCCTGTTCCCACTGTTCCTGTCATTGAAAATAAGAATTTGTTCTTAACTGACTTGCCTGGTTAAATAAAGGTGATAAAAATGTGTTCCTCTGAAGACGTATTTCTTTCTTGCCTGGGTTGTTCTCAGCCCCTAATGAAGTTAAAAGGGATTGGTAGTTTATGCCACCTCCATAAAAGTGATTTTGAAATGGCATCAGTCTCCCAGCGCAGTGTGAATCCACCGACTGAAGTTGCCCTTCCATTTCCCTATCTGAAGAGATGCCAGCTTATTCTAATAGCAACATGCGCTGTTACAGAGCTGCGATAGGAAACAGATCTGTCTCTGTGGCGTAGGCCTCCCTCTGTGCTGGAATAGTGTTTTGTAAATATTTAAAGTCATCTTAAGCTTTTTTCCTGGCTACAGTTCTTCTGTGTGTGTGTGTGTGTGTGTGTGTGTGTGTGTGTGTGTGTGTGTGTGTGTGTGTGTGTGTGTGTGTGTGTGTGTGTGTGTGTGTGTGTGTGTGTGTGTGTGTGTGTGTGTGTGTGTTTGTATGTTTGTGTGACCTTGTCTGATAGTCTGATTAGTCAAAAGGCCCCCTGGATTAGCCTTCAGGCAAGCTCGGTTTCCACGGCAACGCAGGTCTCGGAATACTGAGGTGGGACACCTGGCCAATCCATGTCTGCACATGCTCAGACTGTAGATAAATAGTCAGATGCTCTGATCAAGGCATAACCGTCCGAAACGCAGGTAGCCTGCCCTGCCGAAGCGCGGTAGCCTGCCCTGCCGAAACGCGGTAGCCTGCCCTGCCGGCGCGGTAGCCTGCCCTGCCGAAGCGCGGTAGCCTGCCCTTCTGAAGCGCGGTAGCCTGCCCTTCTGAAACGCGGTAGCCTGCCTTGCTGAAACGCGGTTGCCTGCCCTGCTGTAACGCTTCCCTGGTAGACAGACAGTGAGTTGTGTCTTCTTTGGTAGACAGACAGTGAGTTGTGTCTTCTTTGGTAGACAGACAGTGAGTTGTGTCTTCTTTGGTAGACAGACAGTGAGTTGTGTCTTCTTTGGTAGACAGACAGTGAGTTGTGTCTTCCCTGGTAGACAGACAGTGAGTTGTATCTTCTTTGGTAGACAGACAGTGAGTTGTGTCTTCCCTGGTAGACAGACAGTGAGTTGTGTCTTCTTTGGTAGACAGACAGTGAGTTGTGTCTTCCCTGGTAGACAGACAGTGAGTTGTGTCTTCCCTGGTAGACAGACAGTGAGTTGTGTCTTCCCTGGTAGACAGACAGTGAGTTGTGTCTTCCCTGTTAGACAGACAGTGAGTTGTGTCTTCTTTGGTAGACAGACAGTGAGTTGTGTCTTCCCTGGTAGACAGACAGTGAGTTGTGTCTTCCCTGGTAGACAGACAGTGAGTTGTGTCTTCCCTGGTAGACAGACAGTGAGTTGTGTCTTCTTTGGCAGACAGACAGTGAGTTGTGTCTTCCCTGGCAGACAGACAGTGAGTTGTGTCTTCCCTGGCAGACAGACAGTGAGTTGTGTCTTCCCTGGCAGACAGACAGTGAGTTGTGTCTTCCCTGGCAGACAGACAGTGAGTTGTGTCTTCCCTGGTAGACAGACAGTGAGTTGTGTCTTCTTTGGCAGACAGACAGTGAGTTGTGTCTTCTTTGGCAGACAGACAGTGAGTTGTGTCTTCCCTGGCAGACAGACAGTGAGTTGTGTCTTCCTGGCAGACAGACAGTGAGTTGTGTCTTCAGACCTGGCAGACAGACAGTGAGTTGTGTCTTCCCTGGCAGACAGACAGTGAGTTGTGTCTTCCCTGGCAGACAGACAGTGAGTTGTGTCTTCCCTGGCAGACAGACAGTGAGTTGTGTCTTCCTGGCAGACAGACAGTGAGTTGTGTCTTCCCTGGCAGACAGACAGTGAGTTGTGTCTTCCCTGGCAGACAGACAGTGAGTTGTATCTTCCTGGCAGACAGACAGTGAGTTGTGTCTTCCCTGGCAGACAGACAGTGAGTTGTGTCTTCCCTGGTAGACAGACAGTGAGAGTTGTGTCTTCTTTGGCAGACAGACAGTGAGTTGTGTCTTCTTTGGCAGACAGACAGTGAGTTGTGTCTTCCCTGGTAGACAGACAGTGAGTTGTGTCTTCTTTGGCAGACAGACAGTGAGTTGTGTCTTCCCTGGTAGACAGACAGTGAGTTGTGTCTTCTTTGGCAGACAGACAGTGAGTTGTGTCTTCCCTGGTAGACAGACAGTGAGTTGTGTCTTCTTTGGCAGACAGACAGTGAGTTGTGTCTTCCCTGGTAGACAGACAGTGAGTTGTATCTTCCCTGGTAGACAGACAGTGAGTTGTGTCTTCCCTGGCAGACAGACAGTGAGTTGTATCTTCCCTGGTAGACAGACAGTGACTTGTGTCTTCTTTGGTAGACAGACAGTGAGTTGTGTCTTCCCTGGTAGACAGACAGTGAGTTGTGTCTTCCCTGGTAGACAGACAGTGAGTTGTCTTCTTTGGCAGACAGACAGTGAGTTGTGTCTTCTTTGGCAGACAGACAGTGAGTTGTGTCTTCTTTGGCAGACAGACAGTGAGTTGTGTCTTCTTTGGTAGACAGACAGTGAGTTGTGTCTTCTTTGGCAGACAGACAGTGAGTTGTGTCTTCTTTGGCAGACAGACAGTGAGTTGTGTCTTCCCTGGTAGACAGACAGTGAGTTGTGTCTTCCCTGGCAGACAGACAGTGAGTTGTGTCTTCCCTGGTAGACAGACAGTGAGTTGTGTCTTCCCTGGCAGACAGACAGTGAGTTGTGTCTTCCCTGGTAGACAGACAGTGAGTTGTGTCTTCCCTGGCAGACAGACAGTGAGTTGTCTTCCCTGGCAGACAGACAGTGAGTTGTGTCTTCCCTGGCAGACAGACAGTGAGTTGTGTCTTCCCTGGCAGACAGACAGTAAGTTGTGTCTTCCCTGGTAGACAGACAGTGAGTTGTGTCTTCCCTGGCAGACAGACAGTGAGTTGTGTCTTCCCTGGCAGACAGACAGTGAGTTGTGTCTTCCCTGGCAGACAGACAGTGAGTTGTGTCTTCCCTGGCAGACAGACAGTGAGTTGTGTCTTCCCTGGCAGACAGACAGTGAGTTGTGTCTTCCCTGGCAGACAGACAGTGAGTTGTGTCTTCCCTGGCAGACAGACAGTGAGTTGTGTCTTCCCTGGCAGACAGACAGTGAGTTGTGTCTTCCCTGGTAGACAGACAGTGAGTTGTGTCTTCTTTGGCAGACAGACAGTGAGTTGTGTCTTCTTTGGCAGACAGACAGTGAGTTGTGTCTTCCCTGGCAGACAGACAGTGAGCTGTCACACAGAGAGAGAGAGAGAGAGAGAGAGAGAGAGAGAGAGAGAGAGAGAGAGAGAGAGAGAGAGAGAGAGAGAGAGAGAGAGAGAGAGAGAGAGAGAGAGAGAGACTTTCCTCTTATTTCTTGCTGAGGAGGCGAAGAAAAAAGAAAATAGATAAAAGCAACTTCTGAAATAGTCCTCCCCTCACAGTGAACCGAGACATCCCTCGTTCCCGACGCCGGCATGATAAGGAAGACTGTCTGGAGCTTCTCCAGACCTCCTCCCCTCCCTCCTCCTTCCTTCCTTCCCTCCCTCCCTCGTCCCTGGCTCTCTGCCTCCCTCCCTCCCCCCCTCGTCCCTGGCTCTCTGCCCCCCCCCCCCTCGTCCCTGGCTCTCTGCCTCCCTCCCTCCCTCGTCCCTGGCTCTCTGCCTCCCTGTAGTACAGTGTGTGGAACAGGAGGGTGAGGGGAGGGGGGAAGAGGGGAAGGGGTGGGGAAGACTTTAAGACAGTTTATTAGGAAACTAGTCTTTGTGTATGTCTGTAGTGTGTAGTGTTTGTTCTAGCCTTGGTCTACCATGTTGTTACATCTTATCCTCTCCTGGTTCAACCTAGTGGGATACAGCTCGGATGTAGAGTGGAAACACATTGTCATGTCCTGGACTGGTTTAATACTGACCCAGACTAGACCTGGGATAGTGGGTTAGTTTAATACTGACCCAGACTAGACCTGGGATAGTGGGTTAGTTTAATACTGACCCAGACTAGACCTGGGATAGTGGG
>NW_025746545.1:0-7500 GCF_021184085.1 Oncorhynchus gorbuscha | reverse complement strand
TGTCTTAGTGAATTGATGGCCAGTACAGTTGTCTTAGTGAATTGATGGCCAGTACAGTTGTCTTAATGAATGAATTGATGGCCAGTACAGTTGTCTTAATGAATTGATGGCCAGTACAGTTGTCTTAATGAATTGATGGCCAGTACAGTTGTCTTAGTGGATTGATGGCCAGTACAGTTGTCTTAATGAATTGATGGCCAGTACAGTTGTCTTAATGAATTGATGGCCAGTACAGTTGTCTTAGTGAATTGATGGCCTTTACAGTTGTCTTAATGAATTGATGGCCAGTACAGTTGTCTTAGTGAATTGATGGCCAGTACAGTTGTCTTAATAAATTGATGGCCAGTACAGTTGTCTTAATGAATTGATGGCCAGTACAGTTGTCTTAATGAATTGATGGCCAGTACAGTTGTCTAATCTGTGTTTTCTGTCCCTCTTACAGCACCCCTACCCTTCAGAAGAACAGAAGAAACAGCTGGCACAAGACACAGGCCTCACCATCCTACAAGTGAACAACTGGTGAGTCATCACACACACACACACACACACACACACACACACACACACACACACACACACACACACACACACACACACACACACACACACACACACACACACACACACACACACACACACACACACACACACACACACACACACACACACACACACACACCAATCTCCCTCTCTCCCGCCCAAATCCACCAAACCTTCCAGAGATTTTCCACTTCGATACTGACCAACCCATATCTCAGCTAAAACATCACTATCACTGTTCCTATATCTTCTCCCCATCTTTACCCTCCAAAACACAACTAAGCATGAGACTAAGACACATAAAACAGCTTAGAATCACACCGCTAAAACACCAAAGTTCAGAAACACACCATAATGATTCAGAAGCTACTTGTGGCCAAATATCCCTTTAATGCTAACTAGCTTATCATGGGATTTGGGCCTTGGTTACTAACTAGCTTATCATGGGGTTTGGGCCTTGGTTACTAACTAGCTTATCATGGGGTTTGGGCCTTGGTTACTAACTAGCTTATCATGGGGTTTGGGCCTTGGTTACTAACTGGCTTATCATGGGGTTTGGGCCTTGGTTACTAACTAGCTTATCATGGGGTTTGGGCCTTGGTTACTAACTAGCTTATCATGGGGTTTGGGCCTTGGTTACTAACTAGCTTATCATGGGGTTTGGGCCTTGGTTACTAACTAGCTTATCATGGGGTTTGGGCCTTGGTTACTAACTAGCTTATCATGGGGTTTGGGCCTTGGTTACTAACAAGCTTATCATGGGGTTTAGGCCTTGGTTACTAGCTAGCCTGTTGACCCTGAGGTGCACTGATGTAGAAGTACCATGGAGAACTATCAGCATGTCTAATTAACATGAAGGACCCGTGGTTCAGGAGAGAGCAGTGTGTTTGATGTGGAGGGGTTATGAGTTTAAAGGTTCAGGAGAGACCAGTGTGTTTGATGTGGAGGGTTATGAGTTTAAAGGTTCAGGAGAGAGCAGTGTGTTTGATGTGGAGATGTGGAGGGTTATGAGTTTAAAGGTTCAGGAGAGACCAGTGTGTTTGATGTGGAGGGTTATGAGTTTAAAGGTTCAGGAGAGAGCAGTGTGTTTGATGTGGAGGGTTATGAGTTTAAAGGTTCAGGAGAGAGCAGTGTGTTTGATGTGGAGGGTTATGAGTTTACAGAAAGACCCCCCTAAAACCCACAGCAAGGACCAAGCTCAGGCAGATCGCTCAAGATTGACTTCAAAAGAGGATGTCTGTCCATGTCCCGATGACATCGTAGAAATGCTTTCAGAACCAGCCACTAGGGGCAACAGGGAGCATTATTACCATCAAGTAGGCTTGGGTTTTCTAGGGTGTTGTGGATGGGTATAATTCCCTGACATCTCATATTCCATGAATGATTCAGAGAGACACACCTCGACTTCTACACCCTCAGTAGCGTGTCTGTTTATAATCCCATTTATAATCCCATTTATAATCCCAGGTCTCCAGATCCGAAGGTGGCGCGTTCAGTCCCAAAGTGAATTTCAAAAGAAGATTTTCAAAGTGGTAGACACTTGTTTTAACCCATATCCTTAACCCTTAGCTCCTATCCTTAACCCTTAGCTCCTATCCTTTACCCTTAGCTCCTATCCTTAACCCTTAGCTCCTATCCTAACCCTTAGCTCCTATCCTTAACCCTTAGCTCCTATCTCTAACCTTTAGCTCCTATCTCTAACCCTTAGCTCCTATCTCTAACCCTTAGCTCCTATCCTTAACCCTTAGCTCCTATCCTTAACCCTTAGCTCCTATCCTAAACCTTAGCTCCTATCTCTAACTCTTAGCTCCTATCTCTAACCCTTAGCTCCTATCCTTAACCCTTAGCTCCTATCCTAACCCTTAGCTCCTATCTCTAACCCTTAGCTCCTATCCTTAACCCTTAGCTCCTATCCTAAACCTTAGCTCCTATCCTTAACCCTAAGCTCATATCCTTAACCCTTATCTCCTATCCTTAACCCTTAACTCCTATCCTAAACCTTAGCTCCTATCCTTAACCTTAGCTCCTATCCTAAACCTTAGCTCCTATCCTTAACCTTAGCTCCTATCCTAAACCTTAGCTCCTATCCTAAACCTTAGCTCCTATCCTAAACCTTAGCTCCTATCCTAAACCTTAGCTCATATCCTTAACCCTTAGCTCCTATCCTAAACCTTAGCTCCTATCCTTAACGTTTGATTTTGAAATTTGATGTTTTGTGAAACGTGGAGAAACGTCAGAGTCTACGTTGAAATTGGTAAAACCGTGACATTTTGTTGAGCAAGCTATCCCGCACCGACTAAGAGTAGGGACACGAACAGACTAACGTTAAAGCGTATGAGCACACACACAGTGCTCTGAGATGGTTGGTGTGTGTGTGTGTGTGTGTGTGTGTGTGTGTGTGTGTGTGTGTGTGTGTGTGTGTGTGTGTGTGTGTGTGTGTGTGTGTGTGTGTGTGTGTGTGTGTGTGTGTGTGTGTGTGTGTGTGTGTAGGCCACTTGTGTAAATGTACCCTCCATAGGCTGATATGCCATCCGCTCCTCTCAGCTTCATCGTTATTCAATGGGATAATGTTACACTTGTGTTGTAATGGGGATTAAACATATCTCTGTTCCCTTTATCTCTCTCTGTCTACTGGGCCCCTGGTGGCCTTACACACACACACACACACACACACACACACACACACACACACACACACACACACACACACACACACACACACACACACACACACATCAAACACATCAAACACCACACACATACCACACACACACACATACCACACACACACACACACACATCAAACCACACACACCACACACACATCACACCACACACACACACACACACACACACACACACACACACACACACACACACACACACACACACACACACACACACACACACACACACACACACACATCAAACACAACACACACACACATCAAACACAACACACACACACACACCACACACACACACACATACCACACACACACAACCACACACACACACACATCAAACACCACACACCACACACACACCACACACACACACACATCAAACACCACACACACACACACACACACACACACACACACACACACACACACACACACACACACACACACACACACACACACACACACACACACACACCACACCACACCACACACACACACACACACACACACACACACACACACACACACACACACACACACACACACACACACACACACACACACACACACACACACACACACATCAAACACCACACACACACACACACACATCAAACACCACACACCACACCACACACACACATCAAACACCACACACCACACACACACATCAAACACCACACACCACACACACACCACACACACACACATACCACACACAACCACACACACACACACATCAAACACCACACACACACCACACACACACAACCACACACACACACATCAAACACACACACATCAAACACACACACCACACACACACATGGTAGTCACATGGAGAGAGGTTCTGCATGGTCACTGAGGTCTCTGTGCACTAAAGGCTGGGAGTGTGTGTGTATCGCAATGTCTGAGCAAGGATCTGGCGACGGTTCATCTGTGTGTGTGTGAAGTGTGTGGTGTGTGTCAGAGAGGATCCGGGGGTGGTTAATCTGAGGGGTATTAGCTGTTAAACCCTGCATGCTGAGATCTCTCTGCCCCCTCACATTGCTTTGTGTGAGTGTGCATGTGTGTGCTTGTGTGTGCGTGCATGTGTGTGTGTGTGTGACAGAGAGAGAGAGACAGAGAGAGGTTAGAGAAAGGGATCTGCCATATCATAGGCTGGTTGGTGTTCTTCCTCGGAGGGCTGCCATTGGCTGTCTCCATAGCAACCTCCGTTATTGTTTCCTCCTGACCCACTGATTCTGTTTATCACAGCACAAACACACGCATAGCCCCCCCCAACACACACACACACACACAAACACACGTATAGCCCCCCAACACACACACACACACACACGCATAGCCCCCCAACACACACACACACACACACACAAACACACGCATAGCCCCCCCCCCCAACACACACACACACAAACACACGCATAGCCCTCCCCCAACACACACACACAAACACACGCATAGCCCTCCCCCAACACACACACACACACACACACACACAAACACACGCATAGCCCTCCCCCCAACACACACACACCCACACACACCACCCACCCACACCCACCCACACCCACACACACCACACACACACCACACACCACACACACACACCAAACACACCACACACACACACGCACACACGCACTCATGCACACACACACACACACCCCAGCCCTCCCCCAGCCCCCCTCTCCCCACATGGCGGGCTAGGCGTGTTAACGTACATGTAGGTGTGTATTATTAATGAAAGGGAAGCAGCAGTAGACTGCGAATGTTAAAGACTTCAGATCATGAATTATTGGTATGGAACACAGCACCAGGGAATCTGAATGTGACTGGGGGGGGGGGGGGGGGAGAGAGAGAGAGAGAGAGAGAGAGAGAGAGAGAGAGAGAGAGAGAGAGAGAGAGAGAGAGAGAGAGAGAGAGAGAGAGAGAGAGAGAGAGAGAGAGAGAGAGAGAGAGAGAGAGAGAGAGAGAGAGAGAGAGAGAGAGAGAGAGAGAGAGAGAGAGAGAGAAGAGAGAGCACCAGGGAATCTGAATGTGACTGGGGAGAGAGAGAGAGAGAGACGGAGAGAGAGAGAGAGAGAGAGACAGCCTCTCTGTCTCACATCTCTCTCTTCCCTCCTCTCAACCTCTCTGTCTCACATCTCTTCCCTCCTCTCAGCCTCTCTGTCTCACATCTCTCTCTTCCCTCCTCTCAGCTTCTCTGTCTCACATCTCTTCCCTCCTCTCAGCTTCTCTGTCTCACATCTCTTCCCTCCTCTCAGCCTCTCTGTCTCACATCTCTTCCCTCCTCCAGCCTCTCTGTCTCACATCTCTCTCTTCCCTCCTATCAGCCTGTCTGTCTCTCTTCCCTCCTCTCAGCCTCTCTGTCTCTCTTCACTCCTCTCAGCCTCTCTGTCTCACATCTCTTCCCTCCTCCAGCCTCTCTGTCTCACATCTCTCTCTTCCCTCCTCTCAGCCTCCCTGTCTCTCTTCCCTCCTCTCAGCCTCTCTGTCTCTCTTCCCTCCTCTCAGCCTCTCTGTCTCACATCTCTCTCTTCCCTCCTATCAGCCTGTCTGTCTTACATCTCTTCCCTCCTCTCAGCCTCTCTGTCTCACATCTCTTCCCTTCTATCAACCTCTCTGTCTCACATCTCTCTCTTCCCTCCTCGCAGCCTCTCTCTCTCACATCTCTCTCTTCCCTCCTATCAGCCTCTCTGTCTCACATCTCTTCCCTCCTCTCAGCTTCTCTGTCTCACATCTCTCTCTTCCCTCCTCTCAGCTCTCTCTCTCACATCTCTCTCTTCCCTCCTATCAGCCTCTCTGTCTCACATCTCTTCCCTCCTCTCAGCTTCTCTGTCTCACATCTCTCTCTTCCCTCCTATCAGCCTCTCTGTCGCACATCTCTTCCCTCCTCTCAGCCTCTCTGTCTCACATCTCTCTCTTCCCTCCTCTCAGCCCCTCTGTCTCTCTTCCCTCCTCTCTGTCTCTCTTCTCTCCTCTCAGCCTCTCTGTCTCTCTTCCCTCCCCTCAGCCTCTCTGTCTCTCTTCCCTCCTCTCAGCCTCTCTGTCTCTCTTCCCTCCTCTCAGCCTCTCTGTCTCTCTTCCCTCCTCTCAGCCTCTCTGTCTCTCTTCTCTCCTCTCAGCCTCTCTGTCTCTCTTCCCTCCCCTCAGCCTCTCTGTCTCTCTTCCCTCCGCTCAGCCTCTCTGTCTCTCTTCCCTCCTCTCAGCCTCTCTGTCTCTCTTCCCTCCGCTCAGCCTCTCTGTCTCTCTTCCCTCCTCTCAGCTTCTCTCTCCTAGTCCATAAAGCTGTGTTGATCTGTAATCGATGCAGGGGTCATCAGGTTTCTTAGTGTTGTCCATTCCTCTCTTCCTGGCTGCAATTTAATAATGCCCCTTAAAGACAGTGTTTAAGCTTCAGCAATGAGATTGTTTTGTCAATAAGAGACCTTTTATGAACGTCTTAAAAGCATGTAGAGAGAAAGATAGGAGAGCGAGAGAGCGAGAGAGCGAGGGAGGGAGAGAGGGAGGGAGAGAGGGAGAGAGCGAGGGAGGGAGAGAGGGAGAGAGCGAGGGAGGGAGAGAGGGAGAGAGGGAGAGAGGGAGAGAGAGAGAGAGAGAGAGAGAGACAGAGAGAGACACAGAGAGAGACACAGAGACAGAGAGAGAGAGAGAGAGAGACACACACAGAGAGAGACACAGAGAGAGACACAGAGAGAGACACAGAGAGAGACACAGAGACAGAGAGAGACACAGAGACAGAGAGAGACACAGAGAGAGAGAGACAGAGAGAGAGAGAGAGAGAGAGAGAGAGAGAGAGAGAGAGAGAGACAGAGAGAGAGACACAGAGAGAGAGAGAGAGACACAGAGAGAGAGAGAGAGAGAGACACAGAGAGAGAGAGAGACAGAGAGAGAGAGAGACAGAGAGAGACACAGAGAGAGAGAGAGACAGAGAGAGACACAGAGAGAGAGAGAGACAGAGAGAGAGACACAGAGAGAGAGACACAGAGAGAGACACAGAGAGAGACACAGAGAGAGACACAGAGAGAGACACAGAGAGAGACACAGAGACAGAGAGAGACACAGAGACAGAGAGAGACACAGAGAGAGAGAGAGACAGAGAGAGAGAGAGAGACAGAGAGAGACACAGAGAGAGAGAGAGACAGAGAGAGACACAGAGAGAGAGACACAGAGAGAGACACAGAGAGAGACACAGAGAGACACAGACACAGAGAGAGAGAGAGAGAGAGAGAGAGAGAGAGAGAGAGAGAGAGAGAGAGAGAGAGAG
>NW_025746544.1:92500-104230 GCF_021184085.1 Oncorhynchus gorbuscha | reverse complement strand
GTTAAGAAGGTAGACACTAGGCCTGTAGGACCTGCCTGGTGATAGTGTTGTTAAGAAGGTAGAAACTAGCCCGTAGGACCTGCCTTGGTGACAGTGTTGTTAAGAAGGTAGAAACTAGGGCCCTGTAGGACCTGCCTTGGTGACAGTGTTGTTAAGAAGGTAGAAACTAGGGCCTGTAGGACCTGCCTTGGTGACAGTGTTGTTAAGAAGGTAGAAACTAGGGCCTGTAGGACCTGCCTTGGTGACAGTGTTGTTAGGACCTGCCTTGGTGAAGTGTTGGTAGAAACTAGGGCCTGTAGGACCTGCCTTGGTGACAGTGTTGTTAAGAAGGTAGAAACTAGGGCCTGTAGGACCTGCCTTGGTGATAGTGTTGTTAAGAAGGTAGAAACTAGGGCCTGTAGGACCTGCCTTGGTGACAGTGTTGTTAAGAAGGTAGAAACTAGGGCCTGTAGGACCTGCCTTGCCTTGTGATAGTGCTGTTAAGAAGGTAGAAACTAGGGCCTGTAGGACCTGCCTTGGTGATAGTGTTGTTAAGAAGGTAGAAACTTGTAGGACCTGCCTTTGTTGACAGTGTTGTTAAGAAGGTAGAAACTAGGGCCTGTAGGACCTGCCTTGTTGATAGTGTTGTTAAGAAGGTAGAAACTAGGGCCTGTAGGACCTGCCTTGTTGATAGTGCAGTTAAGAAGGTAGAAACTAGGGCCTGTAGGACCTGCCTTGTTGATAGTGCTGTTAAGAAGGTAGAAACTAGGGCCTGTAGGACCTGCCTTGTTGATAGTGCTGTTAAGAAGGTAGAAACTAGGGCCTGTAGGACCTGCCTTGGTGACAGTGTTGTTAAGAAGGTAGAAACTAGGGCCTGTAGGACCTGCCTTGTTGACAGTGTTGTTAAGAAGGTAGAAAACTGTAGGGCCTGTTAGGACCTGCCTTGTTGATAGTGTTGTTAAGAAGGTAGAAACTAGGGCCTGTAGGACCTGCCTTGTTGAGTGCTGTTAAGAAGGTAGAAACTAGGCCTGTAGGACCTGCCTTGTTGAAGTGCTGTTAAGAAGGTAGAAACTAGGGCCTGTAGGACCTGCCCTTGTTAAGAAGGTAGAAACTATAGGACCTGCTTGGTGGCAGTGTTGTTAAGAAGGTAGAAACTAGGGCCTGTAGGACCTGCCTTGTTGATAGTGTTGTTAAGAAGGTAGAAACTAGGGCCTGTAGGACCTGCCTTGGTGACAGTGTTGTTAAGAAGGTAGAAACTAGGGCCTGTAGGACCTGCCTTGGTGACAGTGTTGTTAAGAAGGTAGAAACTAGGGCCTGTAGGACCTGCCTTGGTGATAGTGTTGTTAAGAAGGTAGAAACTAGGGCCTGTAGGACCTGCCTTGGTGACAGTGTTGTTAAGAAGGTAGAAACTAGGGCCTGTAGGACCTGCCTTGTTGATAGTGCTGTCAAGAAGGTAGAAACTAGGGCCTGTAGGACCTGCCTTGGTGACAGTGTTGTTAAGAAGGTAGAAACTAGGGCCTGTAGGACCTGCCTTGGTGACAGGGTTGTTAAGAAGGTAGAAACTAGGGCCTGTAGGACCTGCCTTGGTGATAGTGTTGTTAAGAAGGTAGAAACTAGGGCCTGTAGCACCTGCCTTGTTGATAGTGCTGTCAAGAAGGTAGAAACTAGGGTCTGTAGGACCTGCCTTGTTGACAGTGTTGTTAAGAAGGTAGAAACTAGGGCCTGTAGGACCTGGGCAGTGTTGTTAAGAAGGTAGAAACTAGGGGTAGGACCTGCCTTGTTGATAGTGTTGTTAAGAAGGTAGAAACTAGGGCCTGTAGGACCTGCCTTGTTGATAGTGTTGTTAAGAAGGTAGAAAAGGGCCTGTAGGACCTGCCTTGGTGATAGTGTTGTTAAGAAGGTAGAAACTAGGGCCTGTAGGACCTGCCTTGGTGACAGTAGTTGCCTGTAGGAGAAGTGTTGTTAAGAAGGTAGAAACTAGGGCCTGTAGGACCTGCCTTGTTGACAGTGTTGTTAAGAAGGTAGAAACTAGGGCCTGTAGGACCTGCCTTGGTGACAGTGTTGTTAAGAAGGTAGAAACTAGGCCTGTAGGACCTGCCTTGGTGACAGTGTTGTTAAGAAGGTAGAAACTAGGGCCTGTAGGACCTGCCTTGGTGACAGTGTTGTTAAGAAGGTAGAAACTAGGGCCTGTAGGACCTGCCTTGTTGATAGTGTTGTTAAGAAGGTAGAAACTAGGGCCTGTAGGACCTGCCTTGGTGACAGTGTTGTTAAGAAGGTAGAAACTAGGGCCTGTAGGAGTGATAGTGTTGTTAAGAAGGTAGAAACTAGGGCCTGTAGGACCTGCCTTGTTGATAGTGCTGTTAAGAAGGTAGAAACTAGGGCCTGTAGGACCTGCCTTGTTGATAGTGCTGTTAAGAAGGTAGAAAACTAGGACCTGCCTGTAGGAGGTAGAAACTAGGGCCTAGGACCTGCCTTGGTGGCAGTGTTGTTAAGAAGGTAGAAACTAGGGCCTGTAGGACCTGCCTTGTTGACAGTGTTGTTAAGAAGGTAGAAACTAGGGCCTGTAGGACCTGCCTTGGTGACAGTGTTGTTAAGAAGGTAGAAACTAGGGCCTGTAGGACCTGCCTTGGTGACAGTGTTGTTAAGAAGGTAGAAACTAGGGCCTGTATGACCTGCCTTGGTGACAGTGTTGTTAAGAAGGTAGAAACTAGGGCCTGTATGACCTGCCTTGGTGACAGTGTTGTTAAGAAGGTAGAAACTAGGGCCTGTAGGACCTGCCTTGTTGACAGTGTTGTTAAGAAGGTAGAAACTAGGGCCTGTAGGACCTGCCTTGGTGATAGTGCTGTTAAGAAGGTAGAAACTAGGGCCTGTAGGACCTGCCTTGGTGACAGTGTTGTTAAGAAGGTAGAAACTAGGGCCTGCAGGACCTGCCTTGGTGATAGTGCTGTTAAGAAGGTAGAAACTAGGGCCTGTAGGACCTGCCTTGTTGACAGTGTTGTTAAGAAGGTAGAAACTAGGGCCTGTAGGACCTGCCTTGGTGACAGTGTTGTTAAGAAGGTAGAAACTAGGCCTGCAGGACCTGCCTTGGTGATAGTGCTGTTAAGAAGGTAGAAACTAGGCCTGTAGGACCGGCCTTGGTGACAGTGTTGTTAAGAAGGTAGAAACTAGGGCCTGTAGGACCTGCCTTGTTGATAGTGCTGTTAAGAAGGTAGAAACTAGGCCTGTAGGACCTGCCTTGGTGATAGTGTTGTTAAGAAGGTAGAAACTAGGGCCTGTAGGACCTGCCTTGGTGATAGTGTTGTTAAGAAGTTAGAAACTAGGGCCTGTAGGACCTGCCTTGGTGACAGTGTTGTTAAGAAGGTAGAAACTAGGGCCTGTATGACCTGCCTTGGTGACAGTATTGTTAAGAAGGTAGAAACTAGGGCCTGTAGGACCTGCCTTGGTGATAGTGCTGTTAAGAAGGTAGAAACTAGGGCCTGTAGGACCTGCCTTGGTGACAGTGTTGTTAAGAAGGTAGAAACTAGGGCCTGTAGGACCTGCCTTGGTGATAGTGCTGTTAAGAAGGTAGAAACTAGGGCCTGTAGGACCTGCCTTGGTGACAGTGTTGTTAAGAAGGTAGAAACTAGGGCCTGTAGGACCTGCCTTGGTGACAGTGTTGTTAAGAAGGTAGAAACTAGGGCCTGTAGGACCTGCCTTGTTAATAGTGTTGTTAAGAAGGTAGAAACTAGAGCCTGTAGGACCTGCCTTGTAGATAGTGTTGTTAAGAAGGTAGAAACTATGGCCTGTAGGACCTGCCTTGGTGATAGTGTTGTTAAGAAGGTAGAAACTAGGCCTGTAGGACCTGCCTTGTTGATAGTGTTGTTAAGAAGGTAGAAACTAGGGCCTGTAGGACCTGTCTTTTTGATAGTGTTGTTAAGAAGATAGAAACTAGGGCCTGTAGGACCTGCCTTGGTGACAGTGTTGTTAAGAAGGTAGAAACTAGGGCCTGTAGGACCTGCCTTGGTGACAGTGTTGTTAAGAAGGTAGAAACTAGGGCCTCTAGGACCTGCCTTGTAGATAGTGTTGTTAAGAAGGTAGAAACTATGGCCTGTAGGACCTGCCTTGGTGATAGTGTTGTTAAGAAGGTAGAAACTAGGGCCTGTAGGACCTGCCTTGTAGATAGTGTTGTTAAGAAGGTAGAAACTAGGCCTGTAGGACCTGCCTTGTTGATAGTGTTGTTAAGAAGGTAGAAACTAGGCCTGTAGGACCTGCCTTGTTGATAGTGTTGTTAAGAAGGTAGAAACTAGGGCCTGTAGGACCTGCCTTTTGATAGTGTTGTTAAGAAGGTAGAAACTAGGGCCTGTAGGACCTGCCTTGGTGATAGTGCTGTTAAGAAGGTAGAAACTAGGGCCTGTAGGACCTGCCTTGTTGACAGTGTTGTTAAGAAGGTAGAAACTAGGGCCTGTAGGACCTGCCTTGTTGATAGTGTTGTTAAGAAGGTAGAAACTAGGGCCTGTAGGACCTGCCTTGGTGATAGTGCTGTTAAGAAGGTAGAAACTAGGGCCTGTAGGACCTGCCTTGGTGACAGTGTTGTTAAGAAGGTAGAAACTAGGGCCTGTAGGACCTGCCTTGTTGATAGTGCTGTTAAGAAGGTAGAAACTAGGGCCTGTAGGACCTGCCTTGGTGACAGTGTTGTTAAGAAGGTAGAAACTAGGGCCAGTAGGACCTGCCTTGGTGATAGTGCTGTTAAGAAGGTATAAACTAGGGCCAGTAGGACTGCCTTGTTGTTAGTGTTGTTAAGAAGGTAGAAACTAGGGCCTGTAGGACCTGCCTTGGTGACAGTGTTGTTAAGAAGGTAGAAACTAGGGCCTGTAGGACCTGCCTTGTTGATAGTGTTGTTAAGAAGGTAGAAACTAGGGCCTGTAGGACCTGCCTTGTTGATAGTGTTGTTAAGAAGGTATAAACTAGGGCCTGTAGGACCTGCCTTGGTGATAGTGCTGTTAAGAAGGTAGAAACTAGGGCCTGTAGGGCCTGCCTTGTTGATAGTGTTGTTAAGAAGGTAGAAACTAGGGCCTGTAGGACCTGCCTTGGTGGCAGTGTTGTTAAGAAGGTAGAAACTAGGGCCTGTAGGACCTGCCTTGGTGACAGTGCTGTTAAGAAGGTAGAAACTAGGGCCTGTAGGACCTGCCTTGTTGATAGTGCTGTTAAGAAGGTAGAAACTAGGGCCTGTAGGACCTGCCTTGGTGACAGTGTTGTTAAGAAGGTAGAAACTAGGGCCTGTAGGACCTGCCTTGGTGATAGTGTTGTTAAGAAGGTAGAAACTAGGGCCTGTAGGACCTGCCTTGGTGACAGTGTTGTTAAGAAGGTAGAAACTAGGGCCTGTAGGACCTGCCTTGGTGACAGTGTTGTTAAGAAGGTAGAAACTAGGGCCTGTAGGACCTGCCTTGGTGACAGTGTTGTTAAGAAGGTAGAAACTAGGGCCTGTAGGACCTGCCTTGGTGATAGTGTTGTTAAGAAGGTAGAAACTAGGGCCTGTAGGACCTGCCTTGGTGACAGTGTTGTTAAGAAGGTAGAAACTAGGGCCTGTAGGACCTGCCTTGGTGACAGTGTTGTTAAGAAGGTAGAAACTAGGGCCTGTAGGACCTGCCTTGGTGACAGTGTTGTTAAGAAGGTAGAAACTAGGGCCTGTAGGACCTGCCTTGGTGACAGTGTTGTTAAGAAGGTAGAAACTAGGGCCTGTATGACCTGCCTTGGTGACAGTGTTGTTAAGAAGGTAGAAACTAGGGCCTGTAGGACCTGCCTTGGTGACAGTGCTGTTAAGAAGGTAGAAACTAGGGCCTGTAGGACCTGCCTTGTTGATAGTGCTGTTAAGAAGGTAGAAACTAGGGCCTGTAGGACCTGCCTTGGTGACAGTGTTGTTAAGAAGGTAGAAACTAGGCCTGTAGGACCTGCCTTGTTGATAGTGTTGTTAAGAAGGTAGAAACTAGGGCCTGTAGGACCTGCCTTGTTGATAGTGCAGTTAAGAAGGTAGAAACTAGGGCCTGTAGGACCTGCCTTGTTGATAGTGCTGTTAAGAAGGTAGAAACTAGGGTCTGTAGGACCTGCCTTGTTGATAGTGCTGTTAAGAAGGTAGAAACTAGGGCCTGTAGAACCTGCCTTGGTGGCAGTGTTGTTAAGAAGGTAGAAACTAGGGCCTGTAGGACCTGCCTTGTTGACAGTGTTGTTAAGAAGTAGGTAGAAACTAGGGCCTGTAGGACCTGCCTTGGTGACAGTGTTGTTAAGAAGGTAGAAACTAGGGCCTGTAGGACCTACCTTGGTGACAGTGTTGTTAAGAAGGTAGAAACTAGGGCCTGTAGGACCTGCCTTGGTGACAGTGCTGTTAAGAAGGTAGAAACTAGGGCCTGTAGGACCTGCCTTGTTGATAGTGCTGTTAAGAAGGTAGAAACTAGGGCCTGTAGGACCTGCCTTGGTGACAGTGTTGTTAAGAAGGTAGAAACTAGGGCCTGTAGGACCTGCCTTGTTGATAGTGTTGTTAAGAAGGTAGAAACTAGGGCCTGTAGGACCTGCCTTGTTGATAGTGCTGTTAAGAAGGTAGAAACTAGGGCCTGTAGGACCTGCCTTGTTGATAGTGCTGTTAAGAAGGTAGAAACTAGGGCCTGTAGGACCTGCCTTGTTGATAGTGCTGTTAAGAAGGTAGAAACTAGGGCCTGTAGGACCTGCCTTGGTGACAGTGTTGTTAAGAAGGTAGAAACTAGGGCCTGTATGACCTGCCTTGGTGACAGTGTTGTTAAGAAGGTAGAAACTAGGGCCTGTATGACCTGCCTTGGTGACAGTGTTGTTAAGAAGGTAGAAACTAGGGCCTGTAGGACCTGCCTTGTTGACAGTGTTGTTAAGAAGGTAGAAACTAGGGCCTGTAGGACCTGCCTTGGTGATAGTGCTGTTAAGAAGGTAGAAACTAGGGCCTGTAGGACCTGCCTTGGTGACAGTGTTGTTAAGAAGGTAGAAACTAGGGCCTGCAGGACCTGCCTTGGTGATAGTGCTGTTAAGAAGGTAGAAACTAGGGCCTGTAGGACCTGCCTTGTTGACAGTGTTGTTAAGAAGGTAGAAACTAGGGCCTGTAGGACCTGCCTTGGTGACAGTGTTGTTAAGAAGGTAGAAACTAGGGCCTGCAGGACCTGCCTTGGTGATAGTGCTGTTAAGAAGGTAGAAACTAGGGCCTGTAGGACCGGCCTTGGTGACAGTGTTGTTAAGAAGGTAGAAACTAGGGCCTGTAGGACCTGCCTTGTTGATAGTGCTGTTAAGAAGGTAGAAACTAGGGCCTGTAGGACCTGCCTTGGTGATAGTGTTGTTAAGAAGGTAGAAACTAGGGCCTGTAGGACCTGCCTTGGTGATAGTGTTGTTAAGAAGTTAGAAACTAGGGCCTGTAGGACCTGCCTTGGTGACAGTGTTGTTAAGAAGGTAGAAACTAGGGCCTGTATGACCTGCCTTGGTGACAGTATTGTTAAGAAGGTAGAAACTAGGGCCTGTAGGACCTGCCTTGGTGATAGTGCTGTTAAGAAGGTAGAAACTAGGGCCTGTAGGACCTGCCTTGGTGATAGTGCTGTTAAGAAGGTAGAAACTAGGGCCTGTAGGACCTGCCTTGGTGACAGTGTTGTTAAGAAGGTAGAAACTAGGGCCTGTAGGACCTGCCTTGGTGACAGTGTTGTTAAGAAGGTAGAAACTAGGGCCTGTAGGACCTGCCTTGTTAATAGTGTTGTTAAGAAGGTAGAAACTAGAGCCTGTAGGACCTGCCTTGTAGATAGTGTTGTTAAGAAGGTAGAAACTATGGCCTGTAGGACCTGCCTTGGTGATAGTGTTGTTAAGAAGGTAGAAACTAGGTCCTGTAGGACCTGCCTTGTTGATAGTGTTGTTAAGAAGGTAGAAACTAGGGCCTGTAGGACCTGCCTTTTTGATAGTGTTGTTAAGAAGATAGAAACTAGGGCCTGTAGGACCTGCCTTGGTGACAGTGTTGTTAAGAAGGTAGAAACTAGGGCCTGTAGGACCTGCCTTGGTGACAGTGTTGTTAAGAAGGTAGAAACTAGGGCCTCTAGGACCTGCCTTGTAGATAGTGTTGTTAAGAAGGTAGAAACTATGGCCTGTAGGACCTGCCTTGGTGATAGTGTTGTTAAGAAGGTAGAAACTAGGGCCTGTAGGACCTGCCTTGTTGATAGTGTTGTTAAGAAGGTAGAAACTAGGGCCTGTAGGACCTGCCTTGTTGATAGTGTTGTTAAGAAGGTAGAAACTAGGGCCTGTAGGACCTGCCTTTTTGATAGTGTTGTTAAGAAGGTAGAAACTAGGGCCTGTAGGACCTGCCTTGGTGATAGTGCTGTTAAGAAGGTAGAAACTAGGGCCTGTAGGACCTGCCTTGTTGATAGTGTTGTTAAGAAGGTAGAAACTAGGGCCTGTAGGACCTGCCTTGGTGATAGTGCTGTTAAGAAGGTAGAAACTAGGGCCTGTAGGACCTGCCTTGTTGACAGTGTTGTTAAGAAGGTAGAAACTAGGGCCTGTAGGACCTGCCTTGTTGATAGTGTTGTTAAGAAGGTAGAAACTAGGGCCTGTAGGACCTGCCTTGGTGATAGTGTTGTTAAGAAGGTAGAAACTAGGGCCTGTAGGACCTGCCTTTTTGATAGTGTTGTTAAGAAGGTAGAAACTAGGGCCTGTAGGACCTGCCTTGGTGATAGTGCTGTTAAGAAGGTAGAAACTAGGGCCTGTAGGGCCTGCCTTGTTGATAGTGTTGTTAAGAAGGTAGAAACTAGGGCCTGTAGGACCTGCCTTGGTGATAGTGCTGTTAAGAAGGTAGAAACTAGGGCCTGTAGGACCTGCCTTGGTGATAGTGTTGTTAAGAAGGTAGAAACTAGGGCCTGTAGGATCTGCCTTGTTGATAGTGTTGTTAAGAAGGTAGAAACTAGGGCCAGTAGGACCTGCCTTGGTGATAGTGCTGTTAAGAAGGTATAAACTAGGGCCAGTAGGACTGCCTTGTTGTTAGTGTTGTTAAGAAGGTAGAAACTAGGGCCTGTAGGACCTGCCTTGGTGACAGTGTTGTTAAGAAGGTAGAAACTAGGGCCTGTAGGACCTGCCTTGTTGATAGTGTTGTTAAGAAGGTAGAAACTAGGGCCTGTAGGACCTGCCTTGTTGATAGTGTTGTTAAGAAGGTAGAAACTAGGGCCTGTAGGACCTGCCTTGGTGATAGTGCTGTTAAGAAGGTAGAAACTAGGGCCTGTAGGGCCTGCCTTGTTGATAGTGTTGTTAAGAAGGTAGAAACTAGGGCCTGTAGGACCTGCGTTGGTGACAGTGTTGTTAAGAAGGTAGAAACTAGGGCCTGTAGGACCTGCCTTGGTGATAGTGCTGTTAAGAAGGTAGAAACTAGGGCCTGTAGGACCTGCCTTGGTGACAGTGTTGTTAAGAAGGTAGAAACTAGGGCCTGTAGGACCTGCCTTGGTGACAGTGTTGTTAAGAAGGTAGAAACTAGGGCCTGTAGGACCTGCCTTGTTAATAGTGTTGTTAAGAAGGTAGAAACTAGAGCCTGTAGGACCTGCCTTGTAGATAGTGTTGTTAAGAAGGTAGAAACTATGGCCTGTAGGACCTGCCTTGGTGATAGTGTTGTTAAGAAGGTAGAAACTAGGTCCTGTAGGACCTGCCTTGTTGATAGTGTTGTTAAGAAGGTAGAAACTAGGGCCTGTAGGACCTGCCTTTTTGATAGTGTTGTTAAGAAGATAGAAACTAGGGCCTGTAGGACCTGCCTTGGTGACAGTGTTGTTAAGAAGGTAGAAACTAGGGCCTGTAGGACCTGCCTTGGTGACAGTGTTGTTAAGAAGGTAGAAACTAGGGCCTCTAGGACCTGCCTTGTAGATAGTGTTGTTAAGAAGGTAGAAACTATGGCCTGTAGGACCTGCCTTGGTGATAGTGTTGTTAAGAAGGTAGAAACTAGGGCCTGTAGGACCTGCCTTGTTGATAGTGTTGTTAAGAAGGTAGAAACTAGGGCCTGTAGGACCTGCCTTGTTGATAGTGTTGTTAAGAAGGTAGAAACTAGGGCCTGTAGGACCTGCCTTTTTGATAGTGTTGTTAAGAAGGTAGAAACTAGGGCCTGTAGGACCTGCCTTGGTGATAGTGCTGTTAAGAAGGTAGAAACTAGGGCCTGTAGGACCTGCCTTGTTGATAGTGTTGTTAAGAAGGTAGAAACTAGGGCCTGTAGGACCTGCCTTGGTGATAGTGCTGTTAAGAAGGTAGAAACTAGGGCCTGTAGGACCTGCCTTGTTGACAGTGTTGTTAAGAAGGTAGAAACTAGGGCCTGTAGGACCTGCCTTGTTGATAGTGTTGTTAAGAAGGTAGAAACTAGGGCCTGTAGGACCTGCCTTGGTGATAGTGTTGTTAAGAAGGTAGAAACTAGGGCCTGTAGGACCTGCCTTTTTGATAGTGTTGTTAAGAAGGTAGAAACTAGGGCCTGTAGGACCTGCCTTGGTGATAGTGCTGTTAAGAAGGTAGAAACTAGGGCCTGTAGGGCCTGCCTTGTTGATAGTGTTGTTAAGAAGGTAGAAACTAGGGCCTGTAGGACCTGCCTTGGTGATAGTGCTGTTAAGAAGGTAGAAACTAGGGCCTGTAGGACCTGCCTTGGTGATAGTGTTGTTAAGAAGGTAGAAACTAGGGCCTGTAGGATCTGCCTTGTTGATAGTGTTGTTAAGAAGGTAGAAACTAGGGCCAGTAGGACCTGCCTTGGTGATAGTGCTGTTAAGAAGGTATAAACTAGGGCCAGTAGGACTGCCTTGTTGTTAGTGTTGTTAAGAAGGTAGAAACTAGGGCCTGTAGGACCTGCCTTGGTGACAGTGTTGTTAAGAAGGTAGAAACTAGGGCCTGTAGGACCTGCCTTGTTGATAGTGTTGTTAAGAAGGTAGAAACTAGGGCCTGTAGGACCTGCCTTGTTGATAGTGTTGTTAAGAAGGTAGAAACTAGGGCCTGTAGGACCTGCCTTGGTGATAGTGCTGTTAAGAAGGTAGAAACTAGGGCCTGTAGGGCCTGCCTTGTTGATAGTGTTGTTAAGAAGGTAGAAACTAGGGCCTGTAGGACCTGCGTTGGTGACAGTGTTGTTAAGAAGGTAGAAACTAGGGCCTGTAGGACCTGCCTTGGTGACAGTGTTGTTATGAAGGTAGAAACTAGGGCCTGTAGGACCTGCCTTGTTGATAGTGTTGTTAAGAAGGTAGAAACTAGGGCCTGTAGGACCTGCCTTGTTGATAGTGTTGTTAAGAAGGTAGAAACTAGGGCCTGTAGGACCTGCCTTGTTGATAGTGTTGTTAAGAAGGTAGAAACTAGGGCCTGTAGGACCTGCCTTGGTGACAGTGTTGTTAAGAAGGTAGAAACTAGGACCTGTAGGACCTGCCTTGTTGATAGTGTTGTTAAGAAGGTAGAAACTAGGGCCTGTAGGACCTGCCTTGGTGATAGTGCTGTTAAGAAGGTAGAAACTAGGGCCTGTAGGACCTGCCTTGTAGATAGTGTTGTTAAGAAGGTAGAAACTAGGGCCTGTAGGACCTGCCTTGTAGATAGTGTTGTTAAGAAGGTAGAAACTAGGGCCTGTAGGACCTGCCTTGTTGATAGTGTTGTTAAGAAGGTAGAAACTAGGGCCTGTAGGACCTGCCTTGTTGATAGTGTTGTTAAGAAGGTAGAAACTAGGGCCTGTAGGACCTGCCTTTTTGATAGTGTTGTTAAGAAGGTAGAAACTAGGGCCTGTAGGACCTGACTTGG
>NW_025746544.1:65000-87500 GCF_021184085.1 Oncorhynchus gorbuscha | reverse complement strand
AGAAAGAGAGGGAAGAAAGAGAGGGAAGAAAGGGAGGGAAGAAGGAGAGGGAAGAAAGAGAGGGAAGAAAAAGAAGGAAGAAAGAGGGGAAGAAAGAGGGGAAGAACGAGAGAAGAAAGATGGGAAGAAAGTGGGAAGAACGAGAGGGAAGAAAGAGAGGGAAGAAAGAGAGGGAAGAAAGAGAGGGAAGAACGAGAGGGAAGAAAGAGAGGGAAGAAAGACAGGAGTTAACCAGTAGATAAATACATCTTAAGGAGGGATAAAGAATGCACTCAGTCACTCTCTGGATAACCTTCATCTAATAGAGTTGATGACTGTGATCTAACCCTCATCTAATAGAGTTGATGACTGTGATCTAACCCTCATCTAATAGAGTTGATGACTGTGATCTAACCCTCATCTAATAGAGTGGATGACTGTGGTCTAACCCTCATCTAATAGAGTGGATGACTGTGATCTAACCCTCATCTAATAGAGTTGATGACTGTGATCTAACCCTCATCTAATAGAGTGGATGACTGTGATCTAACCCTCATCTAATAGAGTTGATGACTGTGATCTAACCCTCATCTAATAGAGTGGATGACTGTGGTCTAACCCTCATCTAATAGAGTGGATGACTGTGATCTAACCCTCATCTAATAGAGTTGATGACTGTGATCTAACCCTCATCTAATAGAGTGGATGACTGTGATCTAACCCTCATCTAATAGAGTTGATGACTGTGATCTAACCCTCATCTAATAGAGTTGATGACTGTGATCTAACCCTCATCTAATAGAGTTGATGACTGTGATCTAACCCTCATCTAATAGAGTTGGATGACTGTGATCTAACCCTCATCTAATAGAGTTGATGACTGTGATCTAATCTAATAGAGTGGATGACCCTCATCTAATAGAGTTGATGACTGTGATCTAACACTCATCTAATAGAGTTGATGACTGTGATCTAACCCTCATCTAATAGAGTGAATGACTGTGATCTAACCCTCATCTAATAGAGTTGATGACTGTGATCTAACCCTCATCTAATAGAGTGGATGACTGTGATCTAACCCTCATCTAATAGAGTTGATGACTGTGATCTAACCCTCATCTAATAGAGTGGATGACTGTGGTGTAGCCAACATCTCTGGTTGTCAGTGTATTCTGTAGTTTTACAGTGTAGACATCTCTGTATCTCTTCCTCGCTCACCAATAAGGTCATCCAATAGATCAAAATAGATGTTCCGTGTCGTGGTTCGGAAATGTGTTTGAATTATAGAACTGGTCCCGGTTTGGAGTCTGCTCTCAGACTTTTAACAAGCTGGGTAAGCCAGTAGTCTGGTGATAGTTTGTCTTGATGTGCTACCGTACAGTCGCATGTCCCCGGGCCACGCAGAATGTAGGCTTCACAATTTGGAACTGAGAAAGGTTGCAAATTGAATAGGTTGTTGAGAACTGTACTGTGTTTTAGGCACACATTCCAAACTATCCCAAAATATGTCAGCCCCCAAAAAATAATCTGGGCTACCTAGATCCCAATGCATTTGGGATATTTTTCCATTCCACAAGGGCATCGTTTTATGTTATTTTTTTCTTCATTTCCATGCAAATGAGAAATGATTGATGAAGAGGCTGATACTAGGATATGCTACTGAATGTGGGGCCAATTGGTGGTGGTAATTTAATTGCGGGGATATAATCCTAATTTGCAGGAAATAGACGAGCTACTGTCTTCATGATGAAAGAGGTTGTGCTGAAGACATCCAGGTACACGGTGACCCAAACTTTTATTATTTTATTCCCAAATCCTTTCATTTTATATGGGGTGATTATTATTCACTAATAAAACTAATAAAATAAAAAAAGATTATAAAAAAAACAGAGCTGGAATTATGGTTGCAACCTTTCAGACTTCCCTCAGATTACATCAGACAGATTTATAGGGGAGCAAAAACACACTATTAACCCCCAAATTCTCACAAATGTTTGATTTAACATGTCTTTGCTTGTGTGATTTGAGTGTAAAAGGCCAGAGACGTCGAAGGCACTGGCTCTGTAAACTCCAGTGTAAAAGGCCAGAGACGTCGAAGGCACTGGCTCTGTAAACTCCAGTGTAAAAGGCCAGAGACGTCGAAGGCACTGGCTCTGTAAACTCCAGTGTAAAAGGCCAGAGATGTCGAAGGCACTGGCTCTGTAAACTCCAGTGTAAAAGGCCAGAGATGTCGAAGGCACTGGCTCTGTGAACTCCAGTGTAAAAGGCCAGAGACGTCGAAGGCACTGGCTCTGTAAACTCCAGTGTAAAAGGCCAGAGACGTCGAAGGCACTGGCTCTGTAAACTCCAGTGTAAAAGGCCAGAGATGTCGAAGGCACTGGCTCTGTAAACTCCAGTGTAAAAGGCCAGAGATATCGAAGGCACTGGCTCTGTAAACTCCAGTGTAAAAGGCCAGAGATGTCGAAGGCACTGGCTCTGTAAACTCCAGTGTAAAAGGCCAGAGACGTCGAAGGTACTGGCTCTGTGAACTCCAGTGTAAAAGGCCAGAGACGTCGAAGGCACTGGCTCTGTAAACTCCAGTGTAAAAGGACAGAGATGTCGAAGGCACTGGCTCTGTAAACTCCAACTCCGAGGTTCAGGGGGAGCGAAGAGAGAATTAACAGCAGCATTTTAGTGAAGCCGAAAAAGAAAGGAGGAGAGATGCAATTGTCATGTTTTTTTCCTCAGCTTGTGAGTATAAGACAGATGGGAAGGACACAACAAGGCAGCTATTAATGAAGCATCATGTTCTACAGTAGAGATATATATGAATCCCCCTGATTATAATAATGAATCCTGATGTTCTACAGTAGAGATATCTGACTCCCCTTGATTATAATAATGAATCCTCATGTTCTACAGTAGAGATATCTGACTCCCCCTGATTATAATAATGAATCCTCATGTTCTACCGTAGAGAGATATCTGACTCCCCCTGATTATAATAATGAATCCTGATGTTCTACAGTAGAGAGATAGTAGATGATACACGATATAGACAGTAGGGTGTAATTTAGGAGACACTATATAGACAGTAGGGTGTGATTTAGGAGACACTATAGACAGTAGGGTGTAATTTAGGACAGACCCTATAGACAGTAGGGTGTCATTTAGGAGACACTATATAGACAGTAGGGTGTCATTTGGACAGACCCTATAGACAGTAGGGTGTCATTTAGGACAGACCCTATAGACAGTAGGGTGTCATTTAGGAGACACTATATAGACAGTAGGGTGTCATTTAGGACAGACCCTATAGACAGTAGGGTGTCATTTAGGAGACACTATATAGACAGTAGGGTGTCATTTAGGACAGACCCTATAGACAGTAGGGTGTAATTTAGGAGACACTATATAGACACTAGCGTGTCATTTAGGAGACACTATAGACAGTAGGGTGTAATTTAGGACAGACCCTATAGACAGTAGGGTTTCATTTAGGAGACACTATATAGACAGTAGGTGTGTCATTAGACAGTAGGGTGTCAGACAGATATAGACAGTAGGGTGTCATTTAGGAGACACTATATAGACAGTAGGGTGTCATTTAGGATAGACCCTATAGACAGTAGGGTGTCATTTAGGAGACACTATATAGACAGTAGGGTGTCATTTAGAGACACTATATAGACAGTAGGGTGTCATTTAGATAGACCCTATAGACAGTAGGGTGTCATTTAGGAGACATAGACAGTAGGGTGTCATTTAGGAGACACTATATAGACAGTAGGGTGTCATTTAGGACAGACTCTATAGACAGTAGGGTGTCATTTAGGAGACACTATATAGACAGTAGGGTGTCATTTAGGAGACACTATATAGACAGTAGGGTGTCATTTAGGAGACACTATATAGACAGTAGGGTGTCATCTAGGAGACACTATATAGACAGTAGGGTGTCATTTAGGAGACACTATATAGACAGTAGGGTGTCATTTAGGAGACACTATATAGAGAGTAGGGTGTCATTTAGGAGACACTATATAGACAGTAGGGTGTCATTTAGGAGACACTATATAGACAGTAGGGTGTCATTTAGGATAGACCCTATAGACAGTAGGGTGTCATTTAGGAGACACTATAGACCGTAGGGTGTCATTTAGGAGACACAATATAGACAGTAGGGTGTCATTTAGGATAGACCCTATAGACAGTAGGGTGTCATTTAGGAGACACTATAGACAGTAGGGTGTCATTTAGGAGACACTATATAGACAGTAGGGTGTCATTTAGGAGACACTATATAGACAGTAGGGTTTCAGTTAGGAGACACTATATAGACAGTAGGGTGTCATTTAGGAGACACTATATAGACAGTAGGGTGTCATTTAGGACACCCTATAGACCACATATGTCAGAGTCAAGGCCCGCGGGCCACATCCGGCCCGCGAGAAGGTTTTTTACGGCCCCTGGGATGATCTTGATTTATTATTAGAACCGGCCCGCAGACCGCAGCAAGCCGGCAGCCCGCAGATCTTTTACACGCACCAATACTACATTTCCCACAATGCAACGGTGACGCACCGAGCAGTAGGCTGCTTCATTTCAATATTTATTGGCACAGCAGTTGTCAGCATCACAGTAAAATTAACTTTCAGATACCCATCAAAAATGGCAAAACGGAAGGTGGACACTGAGAACCGGGGGTTTCAAACAAGGTGGGAGTCGGAGTATTTGTTCACGGAGGTAGCTGGAAAACCTGTGTGTCTTCTGTGTGGAGAAAGTGTGGCGGTACTGAAAGAGTATAATCTGAGACGACATTATGAAACGAAACACGCGGACAAAAACAAGAACAAGGCCAGTTTTATTTTGGCAGAAGAGATCTCTAAATCAGCCCGGCCATTTACGGAGGGGGATTTCATCAAAAACTGCATGATTAAAGTTTGTGACGAAGTTTGCCCAGAAAAAAGGCAACTCTTTTTAAATGTGAGTCTGAGCAGAAACACCATTGCCGAGAGAGTAGACCAGTTGTCCATCAATCTAAAAGAGCAGCTTGTGAAAAAGGGAAAAGATTTCATTGCATATTCCTTGGCTGTGGATGAGAGCACCGACATTTCTGACATTGCCCAGTTGTCAATTTTCATCCGCGGAGTGGACTCCAGCCTAAGCGTGACAGAGGAGTTTTTGGCTTTACGTCCTATGCATGGCACAACTACGGGGCATGATTTGTATGAAGAGGTGTCAAGATGTGTAAATGAGATGGAGCTGCCTTGGGAAAAACTTGTGGGTTTGACAACCGACGGAGCACCTGCGATGTGTGGACACAGGAGCGGACTGGTGGCGAAGATACGGGAAAAGATGCAAGAGGAAAACGAGACAGGTGAGCTGACAGCTTATCATTGTATCATACACCAGGAAGCGTTGTGCGGTAAAGCCTTGAAAATGGAGCATGTAATGAGCATCATCACGCGCACAGTTAACTTTATCAGAGCCAAAGGTTTGAATCACCGCCAGTTCAAGGCATTTCTGACGGAGTTAGAAACGGAGCATGGTGATTTGCCTTATCACACAGAGGTGCGATGGCTAAGCCAGGGAAAGGTGCTTCAAAGATGTTTCGAGCTTCGTGAGGAGATTTGTCTGTTCTTGGACAGCAAAGGGAAAGACACAACACAACTCCGAGACGAAATGTTTCTGTGTGAAATGGCTTTTCTGTGTGACATTACGAGTCATCTGAATGCAATGAACTTGCAGCTGCAGGGTCGGGATCGTGTCATCTCTGATATGTACAGTACAGTGAAGGCATTTAAAACCAAACTGACTCTGTGGGAGACGCAGATGCGGAAAGAAAATTTGAGCCACTTTCCCAGCTGCCAGACCATGAAATAGAAGCTCTCTACCAGTGCGTTCCCGAGCGCACAGTTGGCTGATAAAATAGGTATGCTTGCCGCTGACTTTCGACGCCGATTTGCTGACTTTGAAGCACAAAAAAGCAGGTTGGAACTGCTCGGTAACCCATTTGCTGTTGACGTGGAAAGCTCACCACCAAACCTCCAAATGGAGTTGATTGACCTCCAATGCAATGATGCACTGAGGGCAAAATATGCGGCAGTGGGTGCTGCGGAGTTCGCCCGTTTCCTCCCCGACACAATGCCCCAGCTGCGCATCCAGGCTGCTCAAACGTTGTCTATGTTTGGCAGCACATACCTGTGTGAACAACTGTTTTCTTTGATGAACTTGAACAAAACATCACACAGAAGTCGACTTACTGCTGAACACCTCCACTCAATTCTGAGGATTTCCTCAGCTCAGAGCCTTACCCCGAACATTGATGAACTTGTGGAAAAGATGGGACACCACCAAGTATCACCCTCAACCTCAAACAAGTGAACATTACTGTGCAATCACATATTTAGAGTTTTTACTCAGTTCAAGTTTAAAAGTTAAAGTTTAATATTTGTTTTCACTGCATGTTACTTCTCCTTAAACAAAGTGTTGTTTTTGATTAATAGATTTTTGCACTTTATTTTATTGTATTTCAATCCAATTATATTTTAAAAATATTTCAGTTGAGTGGATGATAGAAAATTGCTATTATTGTTTTTTTCTTTGAAGTAAATTTAGCCCACTTTTGCTAAAATAGAAAATATAGGCTACTGATGGTGCCTTGAATACCGGTTTCTTTCATTTAATGTTCATGTTATGGGGATTTTTATATAAAGGAAATTTGTATTTTGTGTCTGTTGAAAATTAAAGATTACTGACAGAGCCATAAGAAAATATTGCTTTATTTATCTGATCATATTGGAATATATTTGTTAGGTTTTCAGTAGGTTCAATTAGGTTCACTAGACTATATGCGTCATTTAAACATTTTTCAATGAACATTCGAACAGTCCGGCCCTCGGCTTGTAGCTAAATTTTTTATTTGGCCCTCCGTCCATTTGACTTTGACACCCCTGCTGTAGATGGTCAGAGATGTCCTCTCTCTGTTCCCTGTAGTTGTTCAGAGATGTCCTCTCTGTTCCCTGTAGCTGTTCAGAGATGTCCTCTCTCTCTGTTCCCTGTAGATGTTCAGAGATGTCCTCTCTCTGTTCCCTGTAGATGTTCAGAGATGTCCTCTCTCTGTTCCCTGTAGATGGTCAGAGATGTCCTCTCTCTGTTCCCTGTAGATGGTCAGAGATGTCTGCTCTCATTTCACCAAATAGCTAAACTTAACTTCTCCTGTCTTTTTTGTTGTGGTTAGCAGGGAGCAGGGAGGCTCAGGAGTGTCTCACAGCCTCTCAGAGTGAGGGAGGAAACATGGAGGAACATGGGGAAATGTCACTCTGTCAGAGGTATGGGTGAGTGTGGATAAAGAAAGCCTAGTACTAATTACAGCACTGCGAGTGGGTTTGGTGGGCCTACAGGGCAGGGGCAGACTGGCCATCTGGCATTTTGGGAACATACCAGATGAGCTGGTCCATATTTAGCCCAGTGGGCCTGTCTACCAGCTAGCTACACACAGAGAATGCTGTGCCATGTCAGTATTTGTACAGTGCTAATCTCAACCTTGTTCAGCTTGTATTCCAGATTCACTGTGATCACATTTCACCCCATACTGTGTACATCTCTATGTATCAGTTTCCCTTGTGGATGCTGCTCTTCTAAACTCTCAAGCCAATCTGAGTAAATGTTTCATGGTTTTCAGCGCAAAACAGTTGCAATTTTAATGATTGTCAAAATTGCTACTTGGAGTACATCAGACATGAGTATATAATTGCAACTGATGTGCTGTATGGTCAACGCGTCTCCACACACTTCCTGAATGTCGTGATGTCACAGAGTTCTGGAATCCACCACAGCTAAAGGCTTCTGAATTCTTCATAGTGTTCTTTTTCTTAAAGCGTGTTTTAAATATGCAGAAAACGTATGAAACCCGTCCGTCCTCATGTTTGGTTTCTGGGAGTCGAGTCGACTGCCTGATTGTGTTTCCTGTCACTTTGAATCAGACGGGTGAAAGGCACTGCTTCACAGTCCATTGTTTTGGGTTTAAAACCAAGTGTCACGTAGAAACATTATTCATTTATTTTGGAAGAAATCATGAAGATAAAGGAAGAGACAGTAGAGGTGTTAATCTGTAAATATTACTGTATCCACCCCTCAACCTCTTGATAAAGAGACAGTAGAGGTGTTAATCTGTAAATATGACTGTATCCACCCCTCAACCTCTTGATAAAGAGACAGTAGAGGTGTTAATCTGTAAATATGACTGTATCCACCCCTCAACCTCTTGATAAAGAGACAGTAGAGGTGTTAATCTGTAAATATTACTGTATCCATCCCTCAACCTCTTGATAAAGAGACAGTAGATGTGTCAATCTGTAAATATTACTGTATCCACCCCTCAACCTCTTGATAAAGAGACAGTAGATGTGTTAATCTGTAAATATTACTGTATCCACCCCTCAACCTCTTGATAAAGAGACAGTAGAGGTGTTAATCTGTAAATATTACTGTATCCATCCCTCAACCTCTTGATAAACAGACAGTAGGTGTTAATCTGTAAATATTACTGTATCCACCCCTCAACCTCTTGATAAAGAGACAGTAGATGTGTTAATCTGTAAATATTACTGTATCCATCCCTCAACCTCTTGATAAAGAGACAGTAGAGGTGTTAATCTGTAAATATTACTGTATCCACCCCTCAACCTCTTGATAAAGAGACAGTAGAGGTGTTAATCTGTATAAATATGTTAACTGTAAATATCCACCCCTCAACCTCTTGATAAAGAGACAGTAGATGTGTTAATCTGTAAATATTACTGTATCCATCCCTCAACCTCTTGATAAAGAGACAGTAGATGTGTTAATCTGTAAATATTACTGTATCCATCCCTCAACCTCTTGATAAAGAGACAGTAGATGTGTTAATCTGTAAATATGACTGTATCCACCCCTCAACCTCTTGATAAAGAGACAGTAGATGTGTTAATCTGTAAATATTACTGTATCCATCCCTCAACCTCTTGATAAAGGAGGGACAGTAGATGTGTTAATCTGTAAATATTACTGTATCCATCCCTCAACCTCTTGATAAAGGAGGGACAGTAGAGGTGTTAATCTGTAAATATGACTGTATCCACCCCTCAACCTCTTGATAAAGAGACAGTAGATGTGTTAATCTGTAAATATGACTGTATCCATCCCTCAACCTCTTGTTGGAGCTTTGCCTCTACCTGTTCTCCGCCCCAGTCAGCCCACATGGCTGTGTTCTACAGTGGTACTGTACCACCGGAGGAGTCAGACATAATGCATGTGAACGCCTGGTGACCCGTGACCAATAGAGACGTTGACTGGTGACGATGGAGCATAATGATGTGTCTGGTACGTGAGCAAGGCCTCCTCTGAGTACCAAATGGCAACCTAATCCCTATGTAGTGTATTATATAGGGAATATGGTGTATTTGGCACACAGTTTGGTATAAAAAAATCATCATCATCATTAATGTCTTCTTACTGCTTCTCCATACAGGTTTTTTTTCTGAAACAGCTGGGGAAGATCCCTAAATGACACCCTACTGTCTATATAGTGTCTCCTAAATGACACCCTACTGTCTATATAGTGTCTCCTAAATGACACCCTACTGTCTATAGGGTCTGTCCTAACTGAAACCCTACTGTCTATAGGGTCTGTCCTAAATCACACCCTACTGTCTATAGGGTCTGTCCTAAATGACACCCTACTGTCTATATAGTGTCTCCTAAATGACACCCTACTGTCTATAGGGTCTGTCCTAAATGACACCCTACTGTCTATAGTGTCTCCTAAATGACACCCTACTGTCTATATAGTGTCTCCTAAATGACACCCTACTGTCTATAGTGTCTCCTAAATGACACCCTACTGTCTATATAGTGTCTCCTAAATGACACCCTACTGTCTATATAGTGTCTCCTAAATGACACCCTACTGTCTATATAGTGTCTCCTAAATGACACCCTACTGTCTATAGGGTCTGTCCTAAATGACACCCTACTGTCTATATAGTGTCTCCTAAATGACACCCTACTGTCTATATAGTGTCTTCTAAATGACACCCTACTGTCTATATAGTGTCTCCTAAATGACACCCTACTGTCTATATAGTGTCTCCTAAATGACACCCTACTGTCTATATAGTGTCTCCTAAATGACACCCTACTGTCTATAGGGTCTATCCTAAATGACACCCTACGGTCTATAGTGTCTCCTAAATGACACCCTACTGTCTATAGGGTCTATCCTAAATGACACCCTACTGTCTATATAGTGTCTCCTAAATGACACCCTACTGTCTATATAGTGTCTCCTAAATGACACCCTACTGTTTATATAGTGTCTCCTAAATGACACCCTACTGTCTATATAGTGTCTCCTAAATGACACCCTACTGTCTATATAGTGTCTCCTAAATGACACCCTACTGTCTATATAGTGTCTCCTAAATGACACCCTACTGTCTATATAGTGCCTCCTAAATGACACCCTACTGTCTATATAGTGTCTTCTAAATGACACCCTACTGTCTATATAGTGTCTCCTAAATGACACCCTACTGTCTATAGCAGGGGTGTCAAAGTCAAATGGACGGAGGGCCAAATAAAAAATTTAGCTACAAGCCGAGGGCCGGACTGTTCGAATGTTCATTGAAATTTTTTAAATGACGCATATAGTCTAGTGATGTTATGCAGGTGAATGAGGACCCAAAAGCAACTTGGCGAAAACAGAGTCTTTAATCCAGTAAAGTAAATCTACAATCATAAAGCATAATTCCACTCGTAATGACGAGAACAGACTGGAGACTCGATCATGAACTGCAGGTTGCCTCGGGAAGGCACTTGAACGTAGCAGACTCAGACACCTGCTCACCACGCAGCATCTGAGGGAAACACGACACGACAGGGCGATACACAGACACAGCACGGTGAACAATAGACAAGGATCCGACAGGGCAGAAACGGAAAACAAGGGGAGAAATAGGGACTCTAATCAGGGAAAAGGATAGGGAACAGGTGTGGGAAGACTAAATGATTGATTAGGGGAATAGGAACAGCTGGGAGCAGGAACGGAGCGATAGAGAGAAGAGAGAGAGGGAGGAAGAGAGAAAGAGGGGAACTAACCTAAAAAGACCAGCAGGGGGAAAACGAACAGAGGGAAAAGCAAAATGACAAGACAAAATAAGACAAAACATGACAGTACCCCCCCACTCACCGAGCGCCTCCTGGCGCTCTCGAGGAGGAACACTGGCGGCAACGGAGGAAATCATAGATCACAAACGGTCCAGCACGTCCCGAGAAAGAACCCAACTCCTCTCCTCAGGACCGTAACGAAAAACGATAAAAAGGGAAACTAGGGTACTACTCTAAAAAAAAAAAAAAAATGAGACACGGGTAGAGAACTGAAAGCTTTAGAGCAAACAGGACCAAACAGGCCAGGAGAGTAACAACTAGGGACAGACTGAGACACAGCAAGGGCAGGAACAAGAACAGGAGAGATGCGATGGCAGGGAACAGACTGAGACCCAGCAAGACCAGGAGCAGAAGCAGAAAAAAATTACCAGACTTCTTCTGCGCGCAGTCTGAACACGCAGCCACGAAACGGCGCGTGTCACGCTCCTGAGTAGGCCACCAAAACCGCTGGCGAATAGAAGCAAGCGTACCCCGAACGCCGGGATGGCCAGCTAACTTGGCAGAGTGAGCCCACTGAAGAACAGCCAGACGAGTAGAAACAGGAACGAAAAGAAGGTTACTAGGACAAGCGCGGCGACGCAGTGTGCGTGAGTGCTTGCTTAACCTGTCTCTCAATTCCCCAGACAGTCAACCCGACAACACGCCCAACAGGAAGGATCCCCTCGGGATCGGTAGAAGCCACAGAAGAACTAAAGAGACGGGATAAAGCATGAGGCTTGGTGTTCTTAGTACCCGGGCAATAAGAAATAACGAACTCGAAACGAGCGAAAAACAACGCCCAACGAGCATGACGCGCATTCAGTCGTTTGGCATAACGGATGTACTCAAGGTTCTTTTGGTCAGTCCAAACGACAAAGGAACGGTCGCCCCCTCCAACCACTGTCGCCATTTGCCTAGGGCTAAACGGATGGCGAGCAGTTCGCGGTTAGCCACATCATAGTTACGTTCCGACGGTGACAGGCGATGAGAAAAATACGCACAAGGGTGGACCCCATCGTCAGTATCGGAGCGCTGGGACAGAATGGCTCCCACGCCCTCCCCGACGCGTCAACCTCAACAATAAACTGTTTAGTGACGTCAGGTGCAACAAGGATAGAAGCGGATGCAAAACGCTTCTTGAAGAGATCAGAACAACAATCATACGACCGGTGAGGAGGAAGGGAGTTGGTTCTGGACCGACTGAAGACCGTGCGCAGACCATGATATTCCTCCGGCACTCCTGTCAAATCACCAGGTTCCTCCTGAGAAGAGGGGACAGAACAAACAGGAGAAATAGCAGACATTAAACACGTCACATGACAAGAAACGTTCCAGGAAAGGATAGAATTACTAGACCAATCAAAAGAAGGATTATGACACACTAGCCAGGGATGACCCAAAACAACAGGTGTAAAAGGTGAACAAAAAATCAAAAAAGAAATGGTCTCACTATGGTTACCAGATACAGTGAGGGTTAAAGGTAGTGTTTCATATAATATACTGGGGAGAGGACTACCATCCAAGGCAAACATAACCGTGGGCTCCCTAACTGTCTGAGAGGAATGTCATGTTCCCGCGCCCAGGCTTCGTCCATAAAACAGCCCTCTGCCCCAGAGTCTATTAATGCACTGCAGGAAGCTGCCGATCCGGTCCAGCGTAGATGGACCGGTAAGGTAGTACATGTACTTGACGGAGAGGACCGTCTAGTAGCGCTTATCAGTCGCCCTCCGCTTACTGATGAGCTCTGGCCTTTAACTGGACATGAAATGACAAAATGACCAGCGGAACCGCAATAGAGACAGAGGCGGTTGGTGATTCTCCGTTCCCTCTCCTTAGTCGAGATGCGAATACCCCCAGCTGCATGGGCTCAACACCTGAGTCAGTGGGGAAAGACGGTAGTGTCGGAGAGAGGGGAGACACAGTTAACGCGAGCTCTCTTCTATGAGCTCGGTGACGAAGATCTACCCGTCGTTCAATGCGAATAGCGAGTTCAATCAAAGAATCCACGCTGGATGGAACCTCCCGAGAGAGAATCTCATCCTTAACCTTAGCGTGGAGTCCCTCCAGAAAACGAGCGAGCAACGCCTGCTCGTTCCAGTTACTGGAGGCAGCAAGAGTGCGAAACTCTATAGAGTAATCCGTTATGGATCGATTACCTTGACATAGGGAAGACAGGGACCAGGAAGCTTCTTTCCCAAAAACTGAGCGATCAAAAACCCTTATCATCTCCTCTTTAAAGTTCAGATAATTGTTAGTACACTCAGCGCTTGCCTCCCAGATAGCTGTGCCCCACTGCCGAGCCCGACCAGTAAGGAGTGATATGACGTAGGCAATCCGAGCTCTCTCTCTTGAGTATGTGTTGGGTTGGAGAGAGAACACTATATCACACTGGGTGAGAAAGGAGCGGCACTCAGTGGGCTGCCCAGAATAACATGGTGGGTTATTAACCCTAGGTTCCAGAGGCTCGGAAGAACCGGAAGTAGCTGGTGACACGAGACGAAGACTCTGATACTGTCCTGAGAGGTCGGAGACCTGAGCGGCCAGGGTCTCAACGGCATGCCGAGCAGCAGACAATTCCTGCTCGTGTCTGCCGAGCATCGCTCCCTGGAACTCGAGAGTAGAGTAGAGAGAATCCATAGTCGCTGGGTCCATTCTTGGTCGGATCCTTCTGTTATGCAGGTGAATGAGGACCCAAAAGCAACTTGGCGAAAACAGAGTCTTTAATCCAGTAAAGTAAATCTACAATCATAAAGCATAATTCCACTCGTAATGACGAGAACAGACTGGAGACTCGATCATGAACTGCAGGTTGCCTCGGGAAGGCACTTGAACGTAGCAGACTCAGACACCTGCTCACCACGCAGCATCTGAGGGAAACACGACACGACAGGGCGATACACAGACACAGCACGGTGAACAATAGACAAGGATCCGACAGGGCAGAAACGGAAAACAAGGGGAGAAATAGGGACTCTAATCAGGGAAAAGGATAGGGAACAGGTGTGGGAAGACTAAATGATTGATTAGGGGAATAGGAACAGCTGGGAGCAGGAACAGAGCGATAGAGAGAAGAGAGAGAGGGAGGAAGAGAGAAAGAGGGGAACGAACCTAAAAAGACCAGCAGGGGGAAAACGAACAGAGGGAAAAGCAAAATGACAAGACAAAATAAGACAAAACATGACAAGTGAACCTAATTGAACCTACTGAAAACCTAACAAATATATTCCAATATGATCAGATAAATAAAGCAATATTTTCTTATGGCTCTGTCAGTAATCTTTCATTTTCAACAGACACAAAAGACAAATTTCCTTTATATAAAAATCCCCATAACATGAACATTAAATGAAAGAAACCGGTATTCAAGGCACCATCAGTAGCCTATATTTTCTATTTTAGCAAAAGTGGGCTAAATTTACTTCAAAGAAAAAAACAATAATAGCAATTTTCTATCATCCACTCAACTGAAATATTTTTAAAATATAATTGGATTGAAATACAATAAAATAAAGTGCAAAAATCTATTAATCAAAAACAACACTTTGTTTAAGGAGAAGTAACATGCAGTGAAAACAAATATTAAATTTTAACTTTTAAACTTGAACTGAGTAAAAACTCTAAATATGTGATTGCACAGTAATGTTCACTTGTTTGAGGTTGAGGGTGATACTTGGTGGTGTCCCATCTTTTCCACAAGTTCATCAATGTTCGGGGTAAGGCTCTGAGCTGAGGAAATCCTCAGAATTGAGTGGAGGTGTTCAGCAGTAAGTCGACTTCTGTGTGATGTTTTGTTCAAGTTCATCAAAGAAAACAGTTGTTCACACAGGTATGTGCTGCCAAACATAGACAACGTTTGAGCAGCCTGGATGCGCAGCTGGGGCATTGTGTCGGGGAGGAAACGGGCGAACTCCGCAGCACCCACTGCCGCATATTTTGCCCTCAGTGCATCATTGCATTGGAGGTCAATCAACTCCATTTGGAGGTTTGGTGGTGAGCTTTCCACGTCAACAGCAAATGGGTTACCGAGCAGTTACAACCTGCTTTTTTGTGCTTCAAAGTCAGCAAATCGGCGTCGAAAGTCAGCGGCAAGCATACCTATTTTATCAGCCAACTGTGCGCTCGGGAACGCACTGGTAGAGAGCTTCTCTTTCATGGTCTGGCAGCTGGGAAAGTGGCTCAAATTTTCTTTCCGCATCTGCGTCTCCCACAGAGTCAGTTTGGTTTTAAATGCCTTCACTGTACTGTACATATCAGAGATGACACGATCCCGACCCTGCAGCTGCAAGTTCATTGCATTCAGATGACTCGTAATGTCACACAGAAAAGCCATTTCACACAGAAACATTTCGTCTCGGAGTTGTGTTGTGTCTTTCCCTTTGCTGTCCAAGAACAGACAAATCTCCTCACGAAGCTCGAAACATCTTTGAAGCACCTTTCCCTGGCTTAGCCATCGCACCTCTGTGTGATAAGGCAAATCACCATGCTCCGTTTCTAACTCCGTCAGAAATGCCTTGAACTGGCGGTGATTCAAACCTTTGGCTCTGATAAAGTTAACTGTGCGCGTGATGATGCTCATTACATGCTCCATTTTCAAGGCTTTACCGCACAACGCTTCCTGGTGTATGATACAATGATAAGTTGTCAGCTCACCTGTCGCGTTTTCCTCTTGCATCTTTTCCCGTATCTTTGCCACCAGTCCGCTCCTGTGTCCACACATCGCAGGTGCTCCGTCGGTTGTCAAACCCACGAGTTTTTCCCAAGGCAGCTCCATCTCATTTACACATCTTGACACCTCTTCATACAAATCATGCCCCGTAGTTGTGCCATGCATAGGACGTAAAGCCAAAAACTCCTCTGTCACGCTTAGGCTGGAGTCCACTCCGCGGATGAAAATTGACAACTGGGCAATGTCAGAAATGTCGGTGCTCTCATCCACAGCCAAGGAATATGCAATGAAATCTTTTCCCTTTTTCACAAGCTGCTCTTTTAGATTGATGGACAACTGGTCTACTCTCTCGGCAATGGTGTTTCTGCTCAGACTCACATTTAAAAAGAGTTGCCTTTTTTCTGGGCAAACTTCGTCACAAACTTTAATCATGCAGTTTTTGATGAAATCCCCCTCCGTAAATGGCCGGGCTGATTTAGCGATCTCTTCTGCCAAAATAAAACTGGCCTTGTTCTTGTTTTTGTCCGCGTGTTTCGTTTCATAATGTCGTCTCAGATTATACTCTTTCAGTACCGCCACACTTTCTCCACACAGAAGACACACAGGTTTTCCAGCTACCTCCGTGAACAAATACTCCGACTCCCACCTTGTTTGAAACCCCCGGTTCTCAGTGTCCACCTTCCGTTTTGCCATTTTTGATGGGTATCTGAAAGTTAATTTTACTGTGATGCTGACAACTGCTGTGCCAATAAATATTGAAATGAAGCAGCCTACTGCTCGGTGCGTCACCGTTGCATTGTGGGAAATGTAGTATTGGTGCGTGTAAAAGATCTGCGGGCTGCCGGCTTGCTGCGGTCTGCGGGCCGGTTCTAATAATAAATCAAGATCATCCCAGGGGCCGTAAAAAACCTTCTCGCGGGCCGGATGTGGCCCGCGGGCCTTGACTCTGACATATGTGATCTACAGGGAACAGAGAGAGATATGACAGACATGGCCGATTCATCTCTGGAAGCTAACATTTGGTCTACACTGAGAGAGAGGCAGAAGACCCTGTAGGGTGGTCACACATTCACAGCGTTCACTTTGAGTCAGGGTTTGAGTCTGCGTTTATTCTGAGTTTGAGTCAGGGTTTGAGTCTGGGGTCTTTCAGGGTTTAAGTCTGGGTTTAAGTCTGGGTTTAAGTCTGGGTTTAAGTCTGGGTTTAAGTCTGGGTTTAAGTCTGTCTTTGAGTCTATGTTTTATGTCAGGGTTTAAGTCAGGGGTTTAAGTCTGGGTTTAAGTCTGGGTTTAAGTCTGGGTTTAAGTCTGTCTTTGAGTCTATGTTTTATGTCAGGGTTTAAGTCAGGGGTTTGAGTCTTGGTTTAAGTCAGGGTTTAAGTCTGTCATTGAGTCAGGGTTTGAGTCTGGGTTTAAGTCTGGGTTTAAGTCAGGGTTTAAGTCAGGGTTTAAGTCTGTCATTGAGTCAGGGTTTGAGTCTGGGTTTAAGTCAGGGGTTTGAGTCTGGAGTTTAAGTCTAGGTTTTTGTGTTAAAAAGCCTGGCTAAGTGCAGGGGGTTATTAATCTGAGTCTGGAGAAGAACAGGGATGTAACGTTGAAGGGTCATCATTGGGCTTTAGTCCTGGTGTGCACACAAACTCCACCTTGGCTAAGAGTATTATATACTATAGCCTACTATATATACTTCTCATTTTCATTCAAGTTATATGATATATAACCCCGAACCCACTCCAGGCAAAGTGTATTGACACAGTGTCACGTGTGTTCTGTTTTGCGTAGTCTCCTGACATCGAGGCGTTCAGGGCCGTTCCAGAGCCGGGCCATGTTGAACATTTCAACTCCACGCTGGTGTTGATAGAACAGAGAGACAAAAGGGAGGAGTGAGAGCAGGTTGATATGTCACCTGTTCTGATATCACTAGGTCTCTGTAATGAGAGTGACAGCTGGGAATAGGCTCTCTCTGCATGCACAGCTCAATTCACTTGACAGACAGTTATAGAGACAGACAGACAGACAGAGAGACAGTTATAGTGACAGACAGAGACAGTTATAGTGACAGACAGAGACAGTTATAGTGACAGACAGACAGACAGACAGAGACAGTTATAGTGACAGACAGACAGACAGAGACAGTTATAGACAGACAGACAGACAGACAGACAGACAGACAGACAGACAGACAGACAGACAGACAGACAGACAGACAGACAGACAGACAGACAGACAGACAGACAGACAGACAGACAGACAGAGACAGTTATAGTGACAGACAGACAGACAGACAGACAGACAGACAGACAGACAGACAGACAGACAGACAGACAGACAGACAGACAGACAGACAGACAGACAGACAGACAGACAGACAGACAGACAGACAGACAGACAGACAGAGACAGTTATAGTGACAGACAGACAGACAGACAGACAGACAGACAGACAGACAGACAGACAGACAGACAGACAGACAGACAGACAGACAGACAGACAGACAGACAGACAGACAGACAGACAGACAGAGACAGTTATAGTGACAGACAGACAGAGACAGTTATAGTGACAGACAGACAGACAGACAGACAGACAGACAGACAGACAGACAGACAGACAGACAGACAGACAGACAGACAGACAGACAGACAGACAGACAGACAGACATACAGACAGACAGACAGACAGAGACAGTTATAGTGACAGACAGACAGACAGACAGACAGACAGTTATAGTGACAGACAGACAGACAGACAGACAGACAGACAGACAGACAGACAGACAGACAGACAGAGACAGTTATAGTGACAGACAGACAGACAGTTATAGTGACAGACAGACAGACAGAGACAGACAGACAGACAGACAGACAGACAGACAGACAGACAGACAGACAGACAGACAGACAGACAGACAGACAGACAGACAGACAGACAGACAGACAGACAGACAGACAGACAGACAGACAGACAGTTATAGTGACAGACAGACAGACAGTTATAGTGACAGACACAGACAGTTATAGTGACAGACAGACAGACAGACAGAGACAGACAGAGACAGAGACAGAGACAGAGACAGAGACAGAGACAGAGACAGACAGAGACAGACAGAGACAGACAGAGACAGACAGACAGACATGGTTATAGGCTGATGCCTGGTGCTTAGGCCCTAAGTCCTTCGTTCCTCCTGATGAATTTATCAAACTCTTCCAGTCTATGTGAAACCTTGGTAGTTTTCCATTAAATAAAATTACATGTAAAATGAATGAACATGCAGGGAGCTTGATATGACTGTTAAATAGAATATACTGTTTAATATTCACATTCCATTTAGACTAACGAATAGAGCCTTTCATTTTTTTATATACAGAGAATGATACATCTTTTACTATTATAATGTGACAGACAAACCTGGGGGAATGAGCTTCAAATATTTATTAACCTTTTATTTCAAACAGGAGAAGAAAAGAAGAGGAACGTTTGAATGAAAATAGAAACCACAGGAAAGAAGTTATCTCTGGGAAGAGGAACAGAACAGGATGGTGTTAATGTGGTCTGAGAGAACCACTACAACCAGAAACCACAGGAAAGAGGATATCTCTGGGAAGAGGAACAGAACAGGATGGTGTTAATGTGGTCTGAGAGAACCACTACAACCAGAAACAACAGGAAAGAGGATATCTCTGGGAAGAGTAACAGAACAGGATGGTGTTAATGTGGTCCAGAAACAACCAGAAACCACAGGAAAGAGGATATCTCTGGGAAGAGTAACAGAACAGGATGGTGTTAATGTGGTCTGAGAGAACCACTACAACCAGAAACAACAGGAAAGAGGTTATCTCTGGGAAGAGGAACAGAATAGGATGGTGTTAATGTGGTCTGAGAGAACCACGACCACCAGAAATAGGAAAGAGGATATCTCTGGGAAGAGTAACAGAACAGGATGGTGTTAATGTGGTCTGAGAGAATCACTACAACCAGAAACAGTGGTTCGTTTGTGGGTGCAGTGGCATGAGAGAAAAACTACCAGTAATGTTGGTTGGTTTGTGGGTTCCATTACTGAAGTTCTGTGATTGAGAAGAGGTCTGGATGTTCTGTGATTGAGGAAGAGGTCTGGATGTTCTGTGATTGAGGAAGAGGTCTGGATGTTCTGTGTTGGAGAAGAGGCCTTGGTGTTCTGTGATTGAGGAAGAGGTCTGGATGTTCTGTGATTGAGGAAGAGGTCTGGATGTTCTGTGATTGAGGAAGAGGTCTGGATGTTCTGTGATTGAGGAAGAGGTCTGGATGTTCTGTGATTGAGGAAGAGGCCTGGATGTTCTGTGATGAGGAAGAGGCCTGGATGTTCTATGATGGAGAAGAGGTCTGGATGTTCTGTGATTGAGGAAGAGGTCTGGATGTTCTGTGATTAAGGAAGAGGTCTGGATGTTCTTTGATTGAGGAAGAGGCATTGGTGTTCTGTGATGGAGAAGAGGTCTGGATGTTCTGTGATTGAGGAAGAGGTCTGGATGTGCTATGATGGAGAAGAGGTCTGGATGTTCTGTGATTGAGGAAGAGGTCTGGATGTTCTGTGATTGAGGAAGAGGTCAGGATGTTCTATGATGGAGAAGAGGTCTGGATGTTCTGTGATTGAGGAAGAGGCTTGGATGTTCTGTGATGAGGAAGAGGCCTTGGTGTTCTGTGATGGAGAAGAGGTCTGGATGTTCTGTGATGAGGAAGAGGCATTGGTGTTCTGCAGGATGTGGTGAGGGGCGTGTCCACAGAGGGGTGTGCTGCAGGATGTGGTCAGGGGCGTGTCCACAGAGGGGTGTGCTGCAGGATGTGGTCAGGGGCGTGTCCACAGAGGGGTGTGCTGCAGGATGTGGTGAGGGGCGTGTCCACAGAGGGGTGTGCTGCAGGATGTGGTCAGGGGCGTGTCCACAGAGGGGTGTGCTGCAGGATGTGTTGAGGGGCGTGTCCACAGAGGGGTGTGCTGCAGGATGTGGTCAGGGGCTTGTCCACAGAGGGGTGTGCTGCAGGATGTGGTCAGGGGCGTGTCCACAGAGGGGTGTGCTGCAGGATGTGGTCAGGGGCAGGTCCACAGAGGAGAGGTGTGCTGCAGGAGCCCTGATTACCATGAGGTCCGTGACCCTGTGTTCGGACAAGAGCCAAAGTTTCAGCCTGGACCCCTGAAGTGTCAGGTGATGGCCTGCGCCAGTTACACACGCCCCTCCCGAGACGCACGCCTTTGCATATTTATAAATTATTCACAATTCTTCCTGAAACCCCAGAATGTGAAGTAGATGAGCCCGGTGTCTATGGGCATCTATACTTCTGCTATAAAAACTAGACCCGCTGACTTCCACTTCCTCCGTCCTCAACCACCACCACCATCATCATCATCGTCATCATCTGGGTTCCCGAGTGGCGCAGCGGTCTAAGGGCTGACACGGCTTTGATCTGTGTCTGTATCACAACCGGCAGTGTTTCGGAGTCTCATAGGGCGGTGCACAATTGGCGCAGTATCGTCCAGGTTAGGCTGGGGTTGGCCAATCATTGGAAATAAGATTTTGTTTCTTAAAACTGACTTTCCGAGTTACATAAAGGTTAAATAAAACATTTAATAAAATATAAAAAAATCTACAAAACTTGAGCTCTTGAACAAATGTGGTGTTTCCATTTTCCAGATTTCCCCATCTGCTGAATACATTTTATTCGTCCATGAGTTTTTGATTCCTCTGCAGGAAGAAAGGGGATTTAACTGTGGTTTTTGGGTCCGAACGCGAACAGACGGATTGACGATCCGCCCTCCTCTAACTCTGATCTCACGGATAAGGACAGAGGACGGTGGGTGTCGTAAACATACAGAACTGCCCACCTCAGCGGCAGCCTGCTGTTCTCACACAGGAGGCGGAGCAGCGTCACGAAAATGCTGTTAACCTGGTCAGAAACCGTTGGCCTGGACACTGACTCCGCAGCAGAGAGCCTCACAACAGGTCACGTGAGAACGGTGAAATCCATTCACCGAGGAAAAGAGCCTCCTAAATGACACCCTATTGCCTTCACATATATAGTGCACTACTTTTGACCAGAGCACCTTATACAGTCCCCTATGGTCCCCTGGTCAAAAGTAGTGCACTATATAGGGAATAGGAAGCAATTTGGGATGCAGGCCAAAGTGCACACTGGTCTACGGCTCTGTGACCCTTAATAGGCTGATAGACCACAGCATCATTATATCGTTTCTTTGGGGGGGGGGGGGGGGGGGGGTTATAGCTTTGCTGAGGTTGGAGGCCTGTGACTTCGATGAGCTACAGAAACACATGAACGCCTGGAAGCTTCCAGCGAACAGGGGAAATGGAGGATACGGTGACTGGAGACTGTCACTGTGTTTTATACTGTGTTTGGATAAAACCCTGTTTATAGTTTAAAAGATGATCTGTCAATCAAATCAAAGTTTATTCGTCACGTGCGCCGAATACAACAGGTGTTTCACCTTACAGTGAAATGCTGAATACAACAAGTGTAGGTAGACCTTACAGTGAAATGCTGAATACAACAGGTGTAGTAGACCTTACAGTGAAATGCTGACTTACAGGCTCTAACCAATAGTGCAAAAAAAAGATGTGGGGAGGTAGGTAGGCAGGTAGGTAGGTAGGTAGGTAGGTAGGCAGGCAGGTAGGCAGGTAGGTAGGTAGGTAGGTAGGTAGGTAGGTAGG
>NW_025746544.1:30000-50000 GCF_021184085.1 Oncorhynchus gorbuscha | reverse complement strand
TCTAGTTAGGAGTAAGTCTAGTTAGGAGTAAGTCTAGTTAGGAGTAAGTATCTTTAGGAGTAAGTCTAGCTAGGAGTAAGTCTAGCTAGGAGTAAGTCTAGTTAGGAGTAAGTCTGGATAGGAGTAAGTCAAGTAAGGAGTAAGTCCTGCAATACTGTCGTTCTGTTAGGGAGCAGGGATCATGTCTCTGGAGTGAAAGAAGGACAGACGGGCGGACAGACAGACAGACCATTAATCCACTATATGCGTGTGTCTAATATGCATAATTGCTATTTCTAGTGTGTTAAGCTTACAGTCGGACACTTGGAATTCAGAGTAAGATGTATAATTCAGCTGTGCTAATGGATTATATGAAAAGTAGAGGAATTTATTTATACGTGTCATGAAATGCCCTTTAAAATACCCAATGAAAAAATCTCCTCTAACCACTTAGTCTATAAAATATTCACTGGTGAAACCCTAACGTTACTCTGTATCGTTTTAGCTCTGGCGTTTGGGTATAGAAATGATTTAGTGCTTATTAAATAAATAGAAACTAGTTTTTTTTTATTTTCTTCAATTTGGTACATTAAACACATGATTGTCCTCAATTATGTATTTCATGATATGTTTATCTTGTGTTAAAACCGGTGTCGGACGGGTAGTTGTATCACCACACTAGTCAGATATTTTACAGCAGTTTTCCTACAGGGTCAACCACATGATAACATGCTGACAAGAAGACGTATTTGGTATATAAAGAAATATATATATATATATGTCAGATTTACACTGAGATACTGTCACCTTTTGACCCAGTGAATAGTTATCTAGAATGTGAAATGAATGGAAATGAATGGATAAGTTAGTGCATTGACTAGTTACGACCTCTCGACAACATGTGTTTTTAAGAGATAGTGGTTCCATTCTACAGTATTTTAAAGACTTATAAATGTATGCTTAGCTGTGCCTCGACAACCAATCTATTGTGTTATGTAGCTCAAGTGTAATATAATAATTTGTAAGTCGCTCTGGATAAGAGCGTCTGCTAAATGACTTAAATGTAAATGTAAATGTAATATGGTCTGAGAATAACAATATTTATTTATTTTACTCGGCAAGTCAGTTAAGAACAAGTTCTTATTTTCAATGACGGCCGAGGAACAGTGGGGTTAACTGCCTTGTTCAGGGGCAGAATGACAGATTTGTACCTATGAAAAACCAACTGACATTTACTCCTCAACAACCATCGTGAACATTATTATTTGACCCTGCTGGTCATTTATGAACATTTGAACATATTGGCCATGTTCTGTTCTAATCTCCACCCGCCACAGCCAGAAGAGGACTGGCCACCCCACATAGCCTGGTTCCTCTCTAGGTGTATAATCTCCACTCGGCACAGCCAGAAGAGGACTGGCCACCCCACATAGCCTGGTTCCTCTCTAGGTGTATAATCTCCACCTGCACAGCCAGAAGAGGACTGGCCACCCCACATAGCCTGGTTCCTCTCTAGGTTTCTTAAGGTTCTGGTCTTTCTAGGGAGTTTTTCCTGCATTACACCTGCATTGCCTGAAGAGGAGGCTGGGCCACCCCACAGCACTTTGGATATCTGCTGATGTCAGAAGGGCTTTATAAATACATTTGATTGGTTTGATTGATATGTCTTATAAGGGAGTTTTTCCTGTTCTGCCATTCCACACCTGCATTGCTTCTGTTTCTAATTTTTAGGCTGGCTTCTTTTAAAACCTTGCACAGCACTTTGGGATATCTGCTGATGTCAGACCCTTCCTGATTTCTACTTATCTAGAATCCCTTTCTACTTCCTTTAGATTCTACTTCCTTCTAGACCCTTCCTGTTTTTACTTCCATCTGACCCATCCCTTCCTACTTCCTTCTAGACCCCCTCTATTTTCTTCTAGAACCTTCCACATCTCTAATTCCTTCTAGACCCTTTCTCTTTCTTCTTCCTTCTAAAACCTTGCACATCTCTACTTCCTTCTAGACCCATCCCTTCTCTACTTCCTTCTAGACCCTTCCTCTTTCTACTTCCATCTAGACCCATCCCTTCTCTACTTCCTTCTAGACCCTTCCTCTCTCTACTTCTTTCTAGACCCTTCCACATCTCTACTTCCTTCTAGACCCTTTCTCTTTCTACTTCCTTCTAGACTCTCTACTTCCTTCTAGACCCTTCCTCTTTCTACTTCCTTCTAGACCTTTCCTCTCTCTACTTCCTTCTAGACCCTTCCGTTCTCTACTTCCTTCTAGAACCTTCCTCTCTCTACTTCCTTCTAGACCCATCCCTTCTCTACTTCCTTCTAGACCCTTCCTCTCTCTACTTCCTTCTAGACCCTTCCCTTCTCTACTTCCTTCTAGACCTATCCCTTCTCTACTTCCTTCTAGACCCTTCCTCTTTCTACTTCCTTCTAGACCCATCCCTTCTCTACTTCCTTCTAGACCCTTCCCCTCTCTACTTCTTTCTAGACCCTTCCTCTTTCTATCTCCTTCTAGACCCATCCCTTCTCTACTTCCTCCTAGACCCTTCCTCTTTCTACTTCTTTCTAGACCCTTCCTCTTTCTACTTCCTTCTAGACCCTTCCCCTCTCTACTTCCTTCAGCTTCTCAGTTAGTCAATAGGTGATAAAACAACTCAGGAGAACTAAATCAGAACTTCCCTGAAGTTGATGAATCTGTGTGTTCATTAGTCTGCAGCAAGAGTGGCCTAGACGGGCCACCCCACATATGCTCTCTCTAATTCTCTTTTTCTTTCTCTCTCTCGGAGGACCTGAGCCCTAGGACCGTGCCCCAGGACTACCTGACATGATGACTCCTTGCTGTCCCCGGTCCACCTGACTGTGCTGCTGCTCCAGTTTGAACTGTTCTGCCTTGTTATTATTCGACCATGCTGGTCATTTATGAACATTTGAACATCTTGGCCATGTTCTGTTATAATCTCCACCCGGCACAGCCAGAAAAGGACTGGCCACCCCTCATCGCCTGGTTCCTCTCTAGGTTTCTTCCTAGGTTTTGGCCTTTCTAGGGAGTTTTTCCTAGCCACCGTGCGTCTAAACCTGCATTGCTTGCTGTTTGGGGTTTTAGGCTGGGTTTCTGTACAGCACTTTGAGATATCAGCTGATGTACGAAGGGCTATATAAATACATTTGATTTGATTTGATTTAGAATGCAGGACTTGGTGGTGTGTGTTTGTGAGAGAGAGAGGGAGAGAGAGAGAGAGGGAGAGAGGGAGAGAGGGAGGGAGAGGGAGAGGGAGAGGGAGGGAGGGAGATGGAGAGGGAGAGAGAGAGAGAGAGAGAGAGAGAGAGAGAGAGAGAGAGAGAGAGAGAGAGAGAGAGAGAGAGAGAGAGAGAGAGAGAGAGAGAGAAAGAGAGAGAGGAGATTAGAGCTGTTCTCTTGATGGGACACCAGTGACTCTCCTCCTGTAAATCTAGAAGTAGAGCTGCAGTCCTAAATTGTTTTATGGCTGCTGAGGGAGAACAGTAATAAATACTTTCAAGCATTGACGAATGAGTTTATTCATCATTTAGCATGAACAGAGTCAGGCTTGATAAAATGAACTATTTGTACAGTCCACAATCAATATACCACTGCTTTCTCTCTTCATTTCCCAAGTGGGTGTGTGACAACCATGGACACTTTAGTTGTTCAGTGGAAATCTCACACACACGAACTCAAGAACACACACCGTTCACTCAACCTCACTCCTCCAAACACAGAAGTCTTCCTCCAATCACATAAGTCTTCCCCCACTCTCAGAAGTCCTCCTCCAATCTCAAAAGTCCTCCTCCAATGATAGAAGTCCTCCTCCAATCACAGAAGGCCTCCTCCAATCATAGAAGTCCTCCTCCACTCTCAGAAAACTTCCTCCACTCTCAGAAGTCCTCCTCCAATCACAGAAGGCCTCCTCCAATCATAGAAGTCCTCCTCCAATCACAGAATACCTCCTCCACTCTCAGAAGTCCTCCTCCAATCACATAAGTCCTCCTCTGCTCTTAGAAGTCCTCCTCCAATCACAGAAGTCCTCCTCCAATCACAGAAGTCCTCCTCCACTCTCAGAAGTCCTCCTCCAATCACAGAAGTCCTCCTCCACTCTCAGAAGTTCTCCTCCACTCTCAGAAGTCCTCCTCCACTCTCAGAAGTCCTCCTCCACTATCAGAAGTCCTCCTCCACTATCAGAAGTCCTCCTCCACTCTCAGAAGTCCTCCTCCACTCTCAGAAGTCCTCCTCCACTCTCAGAAGTCCTCCTCCACTATCAGAAGTCCTCCTCCACTATCAGAAGTCCTCCTCCACTCTCAGAAGTCCTCCTCCAATCACAGAGAAGTCCTCCTCCCAGAAGTCCTCCTCCCACTCCACTCTCAGAAGTCCTCCTCCACTCTCAGAAGTCCTCCTCCACTATCAGAAGTCCTCCTCCAATCTCAGAAGTCCTCCTCCACTCTCAGAAGTCCTCCTCCAATCATAGAAGTCCTCCTCCAATCATAGAAGTCCTCCTCCACTCTCAGAAGTCCTCCTCCAATCTCAGAAGTCCTCCTCCACTCTCAGAAGTCCTCCTCCAATCACATAAGTCCTCCTCCACTCTCAGAATTCTTCCTCCACTCTCAGAAGTCCTCCTCCTCCACTCAATCAGAAAGTCCTCCTCCACTATCAGAAGTCCTCCTCCACTCTCAGAAGTCCTCCTTCACTCTCAGAAGACCTCCTCCACTCTCAGAAGTCCTCCTCCACTCTCAGAAGTCCTCCTCCAATCACAGAAGTCCTTCCACTCCACTATCAGAAGTCCTCCTCCACCCTCAGAAGTCCTCCTCCACTCTCAGAAGTCCTCCTCCACTCTCAGAAGTCCTCCTCCACTCCAGTCCTCCTCCTCAGAAGTCCTCCTCCTCAATCTCAGAAGTCCTCCTCCAAGTCCTCCTCCAATCAGAAGTCCTCCTCCACTCTCAGAAGTCCTCCTCCACTCTCAGAAGTCCTCCTCCAATCTCAGAAGTCCTCCTCCAATCTCAGAAGTCCTCCTCCACTCTCAGAAGTCCTCCTCCAATCACAGAAGTCCTCCTCCACTATCAGAAGTCCTCCTCCACTCTCAGAAGTCCTCCCACTCTCAGAAGTCCTCCTCCACTCTCAGAAGTCCTCCAATCCAGAAGTCCTCCTCCAATGATCAGAAGTCCTCCTCCACTCTCAGAAGGCCTCCTCACTCTCAGAAGGCCTCCTCCACTCTCAGAAGTCCTCCTCCTCTCAGAAGTCCTCCTCCAATCACAGAAGTCCTCCTCCACTCTCAGAAGTCCTCCTCCAATCTCAGAAGTCCTCCTCCAACTCATAGAAGGCCTCCTCCACTCTCATAAGGCCTCCTCTCAGAAAACTTCCTCTCAGAAGTCCTCCTCCACTCTCAGAAGTCCTCCTCCACTCTCAGAAGTCCTCTTCCAATCACATAAGTCCTCCTCCACTCTCAGAATTCTTCCTCCACTCTCAGAAGTCCTCCTCCACTCACAGAAAGCCTCCAATCACAGAAGTCCTCCTCCACTCTCAGTAGTCCTCCTCCAATCTCAGAAGTCCTCCTCCACTCTCAGAAGTCCTCCTCCAATCACAGAAGTCCTCCTCCAATCTCAGAAGTCCTCCTCCACTCTCAGAAGTCCTCCTCCAATCACAGAAGTCCTCCTCCACTATCAGAAGTCCTCCTCCACTCTCAGAAGTCCTCCTCCACTCTCAGAAGTCCTCCTCCAATCTCAGAAGTCCTCCTCCACTCTCAGAAGTCCTCCTCCAATCACAGAAGTCCTCCTCCAATCTCAGAAGTCCTCCTCCACTCTCAGAAGTCCTCCTCCAATCACAGAAGTCCTCCTCCACTATCAGAAGTCCTCCTCCACTCTCAGAAGTCCTCCTTCACTCTCAGAAGGCCTCCTCCACTCTCAGAAGTCCTCCTCCAATCACAGAAGTCCTCCTCCACTCTCAGAAGTCCTCCTCCACTATCAGAAGTCCTCCTCCACTCTCAGAAGTCCTCCTCCACTATCAGAAGTCCTCCTCCACTCTCAGAAGTCCTCCTCCACTCTCAGAAGTCCTCCTCCAATCATAGAAGTCCTCCTCCAATCATAGAAGTTCTCCTCCACTCTCAGAAGTCCTCGAATCACAGAAGTCCTCCTCCACTCTCATAAGTCCTCCTCCAATCACATAAGTCCTCCTCCACTCTCAGAATTCTTCCTCCACTCTCAGAAGTCCTCCTCCACTCACAGAAAGCCTCCACTATCAGAAGTCCTCCTCCACTCTCAGAAGTCCTCCTTCACTCTCAGAAGACCTCCTCCACTCTCAGAAGTCCTCCTCCACTCTCAGAAGTCCTCCTCCAATCACATAAGTCCTTCTCCACTATCAGAAGTCCTCCTCCACTCTCAGAAGTCTTCCCCCACTCTCAGAAGTCCTCCTCCAATCTCAGAAGTCCTCCTCCAATGATAGAAGTCCTCCTCCAATCATAGAAGGCCTCCTCCACTCTCATAAGGCCTCCTCCACTCTCAGAAAACTTCCTCCACTCTCAGAAGTCCTCCTCCACTCACAGAAAGCCTCCACTATCAGAAGTCCTCCTCCAATCACAGAAGTCCTCCTCCAATCTCAGAAGTCCTCCTCCACTCTCAGAAGTCCTCTTCCAATCACAGAAGTCCTCCTCCACTATCAGAAGTCCTCCTCCACTCTCAGAAGTCCTCCTTCACTCTCAGAAGGCCTCCTCCACTCTCAGAAGTCCTCCAATCACAGAAGTCCTCCTCCACTATCAGAAGTCCTCCTTCACTCTCAGAAGGCCTCCTCCACTCTCAGAAGGCCTCCTTCACTCTCAGAAGTCCTCCTCCAATCACAGAAGTCCTCCAATCACAGAAGTCCTCCTCCACTATCAGAAGTCCTCCTTCACTCTCAGAAGGCCTCCTCCACTCTCAGAAGGCCTCCTCCACTCTCAGAAGTCCTCCTCCACTCTCAGAAGTCCTCCTCCACTCTCAGAAGTCCTCCTCCACTCTCAGAAGTCCTCCTCCAATCACATAAGTCCTCCTCCACTCTCAGAATTCTTCCTCCACTCTCAGAAGTCCTCCTCCACTCACAGAAAGCCTCCACTATCAGAAGTCCTCCTCCACTCTCAGAAGTCCTCCTTCACTCTCAGAAGACCTCCTCCACTCTCAGAAGTCCTCCTCCACTCTCAGAAGTCCTCCTCCAATCACATAAGTCCTTCTCCACTATCAGAAGTCCTCCTCCACTCTCAGAAGTCTTCCCCCACTCTCAGAAGTCCTCCTCCAATCTCAGAAGTCCTCCTCCAATGATAGAAGTCCTCCTCCAATCATAGAAGGCCTCCTCCACTCTCATAAGGCCTCCTCCACTCTCAGAAAACTTCCTCCACTCTCAGAAGTCCTCCTCCACTCTCAGAAGTCCTCCTCCAATCACAGAAGTCCTCCTCCAATCTCAGAAGTCCTCCTCCACTCTCAGAAGTCCTCTTCCAATCACAGAAGTCCTCCTCCACTATCAGAAGTCCTCCTCCACTCTCAGAAGTCCTCCTTCACTCTCAGAAGGCCTCCTCCACTCTCAGAAGTCCTCCAATCACAGAAGTCCTCCTCCACTATCAGAAGTCCTCCTTCACTCTCAGAAGGCCTCCTCCACTCTCAGAAGGCCTCCTTCACTCTCAGAAGTCCTCCTCCAATCACAGAAGTCCTCCAATCACAGAAGTCCTCCTCCACTATCAGAAGTCCTCCTTCACTCTCAGAAGGCCTCCTCCAATCTCAGAAGGCCTCCTCCACTCTCAGAAGTCCTCCTCCACTCTCAGAAGTCCTCCTCCACTCTCAGAAGTCCTCCTCCACTCTCAGAAGTCCTCCTCCAATCACATAAGTCCTCCTCCACTCTCAGAATTCTTCCTCCACTCTCAGAAGTCCTCCTCCACTCACAGAAAGCCTCCAATCACAGAAGTCCTCCTCCACTCTCAGAAGTCCTCCTCCACTCTCAGAAGTCCTCCTCCAATCACAGAAGTCCTCCTCCAATCTCAGAAGTCCTCCTCCACTCTCAGAAGTCCTCCTCCAATCACAGAAGTCCTCCTCCACTATCAGAAGTCCTCCTCCACTCTCAGAAGTCCTCCTTCACTCTCAGAAGGCCTCCTCCACTCTCAGAAGTCCTCCTCCAATCACAGAAGTCCTCCAATCACAGAAGTCCTCCTCCACTATCAGAAGTCCTCCTTCACTCTCAGAAGGCCTCCTCCACTCTCAGAAGGCCTCCTCCACTCTCAGAAGTCCTCCTCCACTCTCAGAAGTCCTCCTCCACTCTCAGAAGTCCTCCTCCACTCTCAGAAGTCCTCCTCCAATCACAGAAGTCCTCCTCCACTCTCAGAAGTCCTCCTCCAATCACATCATCTACTCGGGTTGTAATAAATCGTATGCGTGAGGTAATATCATAAAGTAATGTAAAGATAAATTATTTTCCTGAGGTTAACAGGAATTCAAAATGTGTCAATTGTATACACACGAGAAGAGCAGTTAAACAGTGGTTGATGTCCACACTGCTATAAATCTTTTCCATTTGTCTGTAAGGTATTAGAGCACCGTGGGGGGAATGCAGCCAGTCTGCGGTGGCTCTCTGTTTCCAGATGGATTGTTTTGCTGTAATCCTTTGTTGACATTTATCAGAGGGAAACAGGGAGAAGGAGATCAGAATTATACAACTTGGCTATCTGTCCTATTCAGACTACGGCGTAGTCGGCACCCTATTCCCTATGTAGTGTGCCAGCAGGCCCCTCTACAGCCTCAAATGTAGTGCACGATGTGAGGGATTCAGTGCCATTTGGGATGCATCTTACGAAACAGTGACCAGTTAAGACCTGAATAAAGAAGAAAACCCTGAGGTTTATGTGGCTGATACTGCAGCCCTGTATCTCATCAGGAAAACACGGCACGTTACGTGATGTTGTACAATCTAAATTACAGACTGAAGTCAACTGTTGGTGCTGAGACAAATACAGTATGTGGACAGTTAAGTTCCATGTTTCGGTTTTGCTTCAGTTACACTCTGGGAAAAAAAGGGTTCCAGAAGGGTTCTTCGGTTGTCCTCATAGGAGAAACCTTTATGGTTCCAAGAAAACACCCTGTTTAGTTCTAGGTAGAACCATCTTGGGTTTCATGTAGACCCTTCTGAGGACAGGGTTCTACTTGGAACCTAAAGGGTTCTACCTGGAACCTAAAGGTTTCTACTTGGAACCTAAAGGGTTCTACTTGGAACCTAAAGGGTTCAGCTTGGAACCTAAAGGGTTCTACCTGGACCAACAAGGGTTCTTCAAAGGGTTATCCTATGGGGATAGCCCGAAGAACCCTTGTGTGTTCTACATAGCAAATGTTTCCCTAAGAGTGTATACGTTAGAATCCGTGTATAAAACAACCACTCTGACTGTAGTATCCTTGTATAAAACCACCACTCTGACTGTAGTATCCTTGTATAAAACAACCACTCTGACTGACTGTAGTATCCTTGTATAAAACAACCACTCTGACTGACTGTAGTATCCTTGTATAAAACAACCACTCTGACTGACTGTAGTATCCTTGTATAAAACAACCACTCTAACTGACTGTAGTATCCTTGTATAAAACAACCACTCTAACTGACTGTAGTATCCTTGTATAAAACAACCACTCTGACTGACTGTATCTTGTATGACTGTAGTATCCTTGTATAAAACAACCACTGTAGTATCTGACTGACTGTAGTATCCTTGTATAAAACAACCACTCTGACTGACTGTAGTATCCTTGTATAAAACAACCACTCTGACTGACTGTAGTATCCTTGTATAAAACAACCACTCTGACTGACTGTAGTATCCTTGTATAAAACAACCACTCTGACTGACTGTAGTATCCTTGTATAAAACAACCACTCTAACTGACTGTAGTATCCTTGTATAAAACAACCACTCTGACTGACTGTAGTATCCTTGTATATCCTTGTATAAAACAACCACTCTGACTGACTGTAGTATCCTTGTATAAAACAACCACTCTGACTGACTGTAGTATCCTTGTATAAAACAACCACTCTGACTGACTGTAGTATCCTTGTATAAAACAACCACTCTGACTGTAGTATCCTTGTATAAAACAACCACTCTGACTGACTGTAGTATCCTTGTATAAAACAACCACTCTGACTGACTGTAGTATCCTTGTATAAAACAACCACTCTGACTGACTGTAGTATCCTTGTATAAAACAACCACTCTGACTGACTGTAGTATCCTTGTATAAAACAACCACTCTGACTGACTGTAGTATCCTTGTATAAAACAACCACTCTGACTGACTGTAGTATCCTTGTATAAAACAACCACTCTGACTGACTGTAAGTATCCTGACTGTAGTATAAAACAACCACTCTGACTGACTGTAGTATCCTTGTATGAAACAACCACTCTGACTGACTGTAGTATCCTTGTATAAAACAACCACTCTGACTGACTGTAGAATCCTTGTATGAAACAACCACTCTGACTGTAGAATCCTTGTATGAAACAACCACTCTGACTGACTGTAGTATCCTTGAATGAAACAACCACTCTGACTGTAGTATCCTTGTATGAAACAACCACTCTGACTGTAGAAGTGAAACAACCATCCTTGTATCCTTATAAAACAACCACTCTGACTGACTGTAGTATCCTTGTATAAAACAACCACTCTGACTGACTGTAGTATCCTTGTATAAAACAACCACTCTGACTGACTGTAGTATCCTTGTATAAAACAACCACTCTAACTGACTGTAGTATCCTTGTATAAAACAACCACTCTGACTGACTGTAGTATCCTTGTATAAAACAACCACTCTGACTGACTGTAGTATCCTTGTATAAAACAACCACTCTGACTGACTGTAGTATCCTTGTATAAAACAACCACTCTGACTGACTGTAGTATCCTTGTATAAAACAACCACTCTGACTGACTGTAGTATCCTTGTATAAAACAACCACTCTGACTGACTGTAGTATCCTTGTATAAAACAACCACTCTAACTGACTGTAGTTTCCTTGTATGAAACAACCACTCTAACTGACTGTAGTATCCTTGTATAAAACAACCACTCTGACTGACTGTAGTATCCTTGTATAAAACAACCACTCTGACTGACTGTAGTATCCTTGTATAAAACAACCACTCTGACTGTAGTATCGTTGTATAAAACAACCACTCTGACTGACTGTAGTATCCTTGTATAAAACAACCACTCTAACTGACTGTAGTATCCTTGTATAAAACAACCACTCTGACTGACTGTAGTATCCTTGTATAAACCAACCACTCTGACTGACTGTAGTATCCTTGTATAAAACAACCACTCTGACTGACTGTAGTATCCTTGTATAAAACAACCACTCTAACTGACTGTAGTATCCTTGTATAAAACAACCACTCTGACTGTAGTATCCTTGTATAAAACAACCACTCTGACTGACTGTAGTATCCTTGTATAAAACAACCACTCTGACTGTAGTATCCTTGTATAAAACAACCACTCTGACTGACTGTAGTATCCTTGTATAAAACAACCACTCTGACTGTAGTATCCTTGTATAAAACAACCACTCTGACTGCCTGTAGTATCCTTGTATAAAACAACTACTCTGACTGACTGTAGTATCCTTGTATAAAACAACTACTCTGACTGACTGTAGTATCCTTGTATAAAACAACCACTCTGACTGTAGTATCCTTGTATAAAACAACCACTCTGACTGACTGTAATATCCTTGTATAAAACAACCACTCTAACTGACTGTAGTATCCTTGTATAAAACAACCACTCTGACTGACTGTAGTATCCTGGTATAAAACAACCACTCTGACTGTAGTATCCTTGTATGAAACAACCACTCTGACTGACTGTAGTATCCTTGTATAAAACAACCACTCTGACTGACTGTAGAATCCTTGTATGAAACAACCACTCTGACTGTAGTATCCTTGTATGAAACAACCACTCTGACTGTAGAATCCTTGTATGAAACAACCACTCTGACTGACTGTAGTATCCTTGAATGAAACAACCACTCTGACTGTAGTATCCTTGTATGAAACAACCACTCTGACTGTAGAATCCTTGTATGAAACAACCACTCTGACTGACTGTAGTATCCTTGAATGAAACAACCACTCTGACTGTAGTATCCTTGTATAAAACAACCACTCTGACTGACTGTAGTATCCTTGAATGAAACAACCACTCTGACTGTAGTATCCTTGTATAAAACAACCACTCTGACTGACTGTAGTATCCTTGTATAAAACAACCACTCTGACTGTAGTATCCTTGTATAAAACAACCACTCTGACTGACTGTAGTATCGTTGTATGAAACAACCACTCTGACTGACTGTAGTATCGTTGTATAAAACAACCACTCTGACTGACTGTAGTATCCTTGTATAAAACAATCACTCTGACTGTAGTATCCTTGTATAAAACAACCACTCTGACTGTAGTATCCTTGTATAAAACAACCACTCTGACTGACTGTAGTATCCTTGTATAAAACAACCACTCTGACTGTAGTATCCTTGTATAAAACAACCACTCTGACTGACTGTAGTATCCTTGTATAAAACAACCACTCTGACTGACTGTAGTATCCTTGTATAAAACAACCACTCTGACTGTAGTATCCTTGTATAAAACAACCACTCTGACTGACTGTAGTATCCTTGTATAAAACAACCACTCTGACTGACTGTAGTATCCTTGTATAAAACAACCACTCTGACTGACTGTAGTATCCTTGTATAAAACAACCACTCTGACTGACTGTAGTATCCTTGTATAAAACAACCACTCTGACTGACTGTAGTATCCTTGTATAAAACAACCACTCTGACTGACTGTAGTATCCTTGTATAAAACAACCACTCTGACTGACTGTAGTATCCTTGTATAAAACAAACCACTCTTGAATAAAACAACCACTGACTGTAGTATCCTTGTATAAAACAACCACTCTGACTGACTGTAGTATCCTTGTATAAAACAACCACTCTGACTGACTGTAGTATCCTTGTATAAAACAACCACTCTGACTGACTGTAGTATCCTTGTATAAAACAACCACTCTGACTGTAGTATCGTTGTATAAAACAACCACTCTGACTGACTGTAGTATCCTTGTATAAAACAACCACTCTAACTGACTGTAGTATCCTTGTATAAAACAACCACTCTGACTGACTGTAGTATCCTTGTATAAAACAACCACTCTGACTGACTGTAGTATCCTTGTATAAAACAACCACTCTGACTGACTGTAGTATCCTTGTATAAAACAACCATCCTTGTATAAAACAACCACTGACTGTAGTATCCTTGTATAAAACAACCACTCTGACTGACTGTAGTATCCTTGTATAAAACAACCACTGACTGACTGTAGTATCCTTGTATAAAACAACCACTCTGACTGACTGTAGTATCCTTGTATAAAACAACCACTCTGACTGACTGTAGTATCCTTGTATAAAACAACCACTCTGACTGACTGTAGTATCCTTGTATAAAACAACCACTCTGACTGACTGTAGTATCCTTGTATAAAACAACCACTCTGACTGACTGTAGTATCCTTGTATAAAACAACCACTCTAACTGACTGTAGTTCCTTGTATGAAACAACCACTCTAACTGACTGTAGTATCCTTGTATAAAACAACCACTCTGACTGACTGTAGTATCCTTGTATAAAACAACCACTCTGACTGACTGTAGTATCCTTGTATAAAACAACCACTCTGACTGTAGTATCGTTGTATAAAACAACCACTCTGACTGACTGTAGTATCCTTGTATAAAACAACCACTCTAACTGACTGTAGTATCCTTGTATAAAACAACCACTCTGACTGACTGTAGTATCCTTGTATAAACCAACCACTCTGACTGACTGTAGTATCCTTGTATAAAACAACCACTCTGACTGACTGTAGTATCCTTGTATAAAACAACCACTCTAACTGACTGTAGTATCCTTGTATAAAACAACCACTCTGACTGTAGTATCCTATAAAACAACCACTCTGACTGACTGTAGTATCCTTGTATAAAACAACCACTCTGACTGTAGTATCCTTGTATAAAACAACCACTCTGACTGACTGTAGTATCCTTGTATAAAACAACCACTCTGACTGTAGTATCCTTGTATAAAACAACCACTCTGACTGCCTGTAGTATCCTTGTATAAAACAACTACTCTGACTGACTGTAGTATCCTTGTATAAAACAACTACTCTGACTGACTGTAGTATCCTTGTATAAAACAACCACTCTGACTGTAGTATCCTTGTATAAAACAACCACTCTGACTGACTGTAATATCCTTGTATAAAACAACCACTCTAACTGACTGTAGTATCCTTGTATAAAACAACCACTCTGACTGACTGTAGTATCCTGGTATAAAACAACCACTCTGACTGTAGTATCCTTGTATGAAACAACCACTCTGACTGACTGTAGTATCCTTGTATAAAACAACCACTCTGACTGACTGTAGAATCCTTGTATGAAACAACCACTCTGACTGTAGTATCCTTGTATGAAACAACCACTCTGACTGTAGAATCCTTGTATGAAACAACCACTCTGACTGACTGTAGTATCCTTGTATTAAACAACCACTCTGACTGACTGTAGTATCCTTGAATGAAACAACCACTCTGACTGTAGTATCCTTGTATAAAACAACCACTCTGACTGACTGTAGTATCCTTGAATGAAACAACCACTCTGACTGTAGTATCCTTGTATAAAACAACCACTCTGACTGACTGTAGTATCCTTGTATAAAACAACCACTCTGACTGTAGTATCCTTGTATAAAACAACCACTCTGACTGACTGTAGTATCCTTGTATAAAACAACCACTCTGACTGACTGTAGTATCCTTGTATAAAACAACCACTCTGACTGACTGTAGTATCCTTGTATAAAACAACCACTCTGACTGACTGTAGTATCCTTGTATAAAAACAACCACTCTGACTGACTGTAGTATCCTTGTATAAAACAACCACTGACTGACTGTAGTATCCTTGTATAAAACAACCACTCTGACTGACTGTAGTATCCTTGTATAAAACAACCACTCTAACTGACTGTAGTATCCTTGTATAAAACAACCACTCTGACTGACTGTAGTATCCTTGTATAAAACAACCACTCTGACTGACTGTAGAATCCTTGTATAAAACAACCACTCTGACTGACTGTAGTATCCTTGTATAAAACAACCACTCTGACTGACTAGTAGTATAAAACAACCATGACCTTGTATAAAACAACCACTCTGACTGACTGTAGTATCCTTGTATGAAACAACCACTGACTGACTGTAGTATCCTTGTATGAAACAACCACTCTGACTGACTGTAGTATCCTTGTATGAAACAACCACTGACTGACTGTAGTATCCTTGTATAAAACAACCACTCTGACTGTAGTATCCTTGTATAAAACAACCACTCTGACTGACTGTAGTATCCTTGTATAAAACAACCACTCTGACTGACTGTAGTATCCTTGTATAAAACAACCACTCTGACTGACTGTAGTATGACTGTAGTATCCTTGTATAAAACAACCACTCTGACTGTAGTATCCTTGTATAAAACAACCACTCTGACTGACTGTAGTATCCTTGTATAAAACAACCACTCTGACTGACTGTAGTATCCTTGTATAAAACAACCACTCTGACTGACTGTAGTATCCTTGTATAAAAAACCAACTGATCACTCTGACTGTAGTATCCTTGTATAAAACAACCACTCTGACTGACTGTAGTATCCTTGTATAAAACAACCACTCTGACTGACTGTAGTATCCTTGTATAAAACAACCACTCTGACTGTAGTATCCTTGTATAAAACAACCACTCTAACTGACTGTAGTATCCTTGTATAAAACAACCACTCTGACTGACTGTAGTATCCTTGTATAAAACAACCACTCTGACTGACTGTAGTATCCTTGTATGAAACAACCACTCTGACTGACTGTAGTATCCTTGTATAAAACAACCACTCTGACTGACTGTAGTATCCTTGTATAAAACAACCCTGACTGTAGTATCCTTGTATGAAACAACCACTCTGACTGTAGTATCCTTGTATGAAACAACCACTCTGACTGACTGTAGTATCCTTGTATGAAACAACCACTCTGACTGACTGTAGTATCCTTGTATGAAACAACCACTCTGACTGTAGTATCCTTGTATGAAACAACCACTCTGACTGACTGTAGTATCCTTGTATGAAACAACCACTGACTGACTGTAGTATCCTTGTATAAAACAACCACTCTGACTGACTGTAGTATCCTTGAATGAAACAACCACTCTGACTGTAGTATCCTTGTATAAAACAACCACTCTGACTGACTGTAGTATCCTTGTATAAAACAACCACTCTGACTGTAGTATCCTTGTATAAAACAACCACTCTGACTGACTGTAGTATCCTTGTATAAAAAAACAACCACTCTGACTGTAGTATCCTTGTATAAAACAACCACTCTGACTGACTGTAGTATCCTTGTATAAAACAACCACTGACTGACTGTAGTATCCTTGTATAAAACAACCACTCTGACTGACTGTAGTATCCTTGTATAAAACAACCACTCTGACTGACTGTAGTATCCTTGTATAAAACAACCACTGACTGACTGTAGTATCCTTGTATGAAACAACCACTCTAACTGACTGTAGTATCCTTGTATAAAACAAACACTCTGACTGACTGTAGTATCCTTGTATAAAACAACCACTCTGACTGTAGTATCCTTGTATAAAACAACCACTCTGACTGACTGTAGTATCCTTGTATAAAACAACCACTCTGACTGTAGTATCCTTGTATAAAACAACCACTCTGACTGCCTGTAGTATCCTTGTATAAAACAACTACTCTGACTGACTGTAGTATCCTTGTATAAAACAACCACTCTGACTGACTGTAGTATCCTTGTATAAAACAACCACTCTGACTGTAGTATCCTTGTATAAAACAACCACTCTGACTGACTGTAGTATCCTTGTATAAAACAACCACTCTAACTGACTGTAGTATCCTTGTATAAAACAACCACTCTGACTGACTGTAGTATCCTTGTATAAAACAACCACTCTGACTGTAGTATCCTTGTATGAAACAACCACTCTGACTGACTGTAGTATCCTTGTATAAAACAACCACTCTGACTGACTGTAGAATCCTTGTATAAAACAACCACTGACTGACTGTAGTATCCTTGTATAAAACAACCACTCTGACTGTAGAATCCTTGTATGAAACAACCACTCTGACTGACTGTAGTATCCTTGAATGAAACAACCACTCTGACTGTAGTATCCTTGTATGAAACAACCACTCTGACTGTAGAATCCTTGTATGAAACAACCACTCTGACTGACTGTAGTATCCTTGAATGAAACAACCACTCTGACTGTAGTATCCTTGTATTAAACAACCACTCTGACTGACTGTAGTATCCTTGAATGAAACAACCACTCTGACTGTAGTATCCTTGTATAAAACAACCACTCTGACTGACTGTAGTATCCTTGTATAAAACAACCACTCTGACTGTAGTATCCTTGTATAAAACAACCACTCTGACTGACTGTAGTATCTTTGTATGAAACAACCACTCTGACTGACTGTAGTATCGTTGTATAAAACAACCACTCTGACTGACTGTAGTATCCTTGTATAAAACAACCACTCTGACTGTAGTATCCTTGTATAAAACAACCACTCTGACTGACTGTAGTATCGTTGTATGAAACAACCACTCTGACTGACTGTAGTATCGTTGTATAAAACAACCACTCTGACTGACTGTAGTATCCTTGTATAAAACAACCACTCTGACTGTAGTATCCTTGTATAAAACAACCACTCTGACTGACTGTAGTATCGTTGTATAAAACAACCACTCTGACTGACTGTAGTATCCTTGTATAAAACAACCACTCTGACTGTAGTATCCTTGTATGAAACAACCACTCTAACTGACTGTAGTATCCTTGTATAAAACAACCACTCTGACTGACTGTAGTATCCTTGTATAAAACAACCACTCTGACTGTAGTATCCTTGTATAAAACAACCACTCTGACTGACTGTAGTATCCTTGTATAAAACAACCACTCTGACTGTAGTATCCTTGTATAAAACAACCACTCTGACTGCCTGTAGTATCCTTGTATAAAACAACTACTCTGACTGACTGTAGTATCCTTGTATAAAACAACTACTCTGACTGACTGTAGTATCCTTGTATAAAACAACCACTCTGACTGTAGTATCCTTGTATAAAACAACCACTCTGACTGACTGTAGTATCCTTGTATAAAACAACCACTCTAACTGACTGTAGTATCCTTGTATAAAACAACCACTCTGACTGACTGTAGTATCCTGGTATAAAACAACCACTCTGACTGTAGTATCCTTGTATGAAACAACCACTCTGACTGACTGTAGTATCCTTGTATAAAACAACCACTCTGACTGACTGTAGAATCCTTGTATGAAACAACCACTCTGACTGTAGTATCCTTGTATGAAACAACCACTCTGACTGTAGAATCCTTGTATGAAACAACCACTCTGACTGACTGTAGTATCCTTGAATGAAACAACCACTCTGACTGTAGTATCCTTGTATGAAACAACCACTCTGACTGTAGAATCCTTGTATGAAACAACCACTCTGACTGACTGTAGTATCCTTGAATGAAACAACCACTCTGACTGTAGTATCCTTGTATAAAACAACCACTCTGACTGACTGTAGTATCCTTGTATAAAACAACCACTCTGACTGACTGTAGTATCCTTGTATAAAACAACCACTCTGACTGACTGTAGTATCCTTGAATGAAACAACCACTCTGACTGACTGTAGTATCCTTGTATAAAACAACCACTCTGACTGACTGTAGTATCCTTGTATAAAACAACCACTCTGACTGTAGTATCCTTGTATAAAACAACCACTCTGACTGACTGTAGTATCGTTGTATGAAACAACCACTCTGACTGACTGTAGTATCCTTGTATAAAACAACCACTCTGACTGACTGTAGTATCCTTGTATAAAACAACCACTCTGACTGACTGTAGTATCCTTGTATAAAACAACCACTCTGACTGACTGTAGTATCGTTGTATAAAACAACCACTCTGACTGACTGTAGTATCCTTGTATAAAACAACCACTCTGACTGACTGTAGTATCCTTGTATAAAACAACCACTCTAACTGACTGTAGTATCCTTGTATAAAACAACCACTCTGACTGACTGTAGTATCCTTGTATAAAACAACCACTCTGACTGACTGTAGTATCCTTGTATAAAACAACCACTCTGACTGTAGTATCCTTGTATAAAACAACCACTCTGACTGACTGTAGTATCCTTGTATAAAACAACCACTCTGACTGTAGTATCCTTGTATAAAACAACCACTCTGACTGCCTGTAGTATCCTTGTATAAAACAACTACTCTGACTGACTGTAGTATCCTTGTATAAAACAACTACTCTGACTGACTGTAGTATCCTTGTATAAAACAACCACTCTGACTGTAGTATCCTTGTATAAAACAACCACTCTGACTGACTGTAGTATCCTTGTATAAAACAACCACTCTAACTGACTGTAGTATCCTTGTATAAAACAACCACTCTGACTGACTGTAGTATCCTGGTATAAAACAACCACTCTGACTGTAGTATCCTTGTATGAAACAACCACTCTGACTGACTGTAGTATCCTTGTATAAAACAACCACTCTGACTGACTGTAGAATCCTTGTATGAAACAACCACTCTGACTGTAGTATCCTTGTATGAAACAACCACTCTGACTGTAGAATCCTTGTATGAAACAACCACTCTGACTGACTGTAGTATCCTTGAATGAAACAACCACTCTGACTGTAGTATCCTTGTATGAAACAACC
>NW_025746544.1:0-22500 GCF_021184085.1 Oncorhynchus gorbuscha | reverse complement strand
CACAGCGGTTTGATGAAGTGGAGAACCACCGCTCCCTGTTAGTCAGGCCACAGCGGTTTGATGAAGTGGAGAACCACCTCTCCCTGTGAGTCAGGCCACAGCGGTTTGATGAAGTGGAGAAGCACCGCTCCCTGTGAGTCAGGCCACAGCGGTTTGATGAAGTGGAGAACCACCGCTCCCTGTGAGTCAGGCCACAGCGGTTTGATGAAGTGGAGAACCACCGCTCCCTGTGAGTCAGGCCACAGCGGGTTGATGAAGTGGAGAACCACCGCTCCCTGTGAGTCAGGCCACAGCGGGTTGATGAAGTGGAGAACCACCGCTCCCTGTGAGTCAGGCCACAGCGGGTTGATGAAGTGGAGAACCAAGGCTCCCTGTGAGTCAGGCCACAGTGGAGAACCACCGCTCCCTGTGAGTCAGGCCACAGCGGTTTGATGAAGTGGAGAACCACCGCTCCCTGTGAGTCAGGCCACAGCGGGTTAATGACGTGGAGAACCACCGCTCCCTGTGAGTCAGGCCACAGCGGGTTGATGAAGTGGAGAACCACCTCTCCCTGTGAGTCAGGCCAGCAGGCGAACCCAGCCAAGCACTGAGGACATGGGGCGGAGAGGACAGGTGGTATATCGGGATACATCCAGGTGGAGCTGAAGGTTCATAACGTGACTATATGTCCATGTGGAAATAGATGACATCACGCTAATTAGAAGGCCTACGCAACTTCAAAATGTCATGTTATTCCCATGCAGTTTCTTCAAGCAGTTTCCTAATGTCATGTTATTCCCATCCTGTTTCCTAATGCCATGATATTCCCATCCTGTTTCCTAATGTCATGTTATTCCCATCCTGTTTCCTAATGTCATGTTATTCCCATCCTGTTTCCTAATGTCATGTTATTCCCATCCTGTTTCCTAATGTCATGTTATTCCCATCCTGTTTCCTAATGTCATGTTATTCCCATGCTGTTTCCTAATGTTATGTTATTCCCATGCAGTTTCTTCAAGCAGTTTCCTAATGTCATGTTATTCCCATGCTGTTTCTTCAAGCAGTTTCCTAATGTCATGTTATTCCCATGCAGTTTCTTCAAGCAGTTTCCTAATGTCATGTTATTCCCATGCTGTTTCTTCAAGCAGTTTCCTAATGTCATGTTATTCCCATCCTGTTTCCTAATGTCATGTTATTCCCATCCTGTTTCCTAATGTCATGTTATTCCCATGCTGTTTCCTAATGTTATGTTATTCCCATGCAGTTTCTTCAAGCAGTTTCCTAATGTCATGTTATTCCCATGCTGTTTCTTCAAGCAGTTTCCTAATGTCATGTTATTCCCATGCAGTTTCTTCAAGCAGTTTCCTAATGTCATGTTATTCCCATCCTGTTTCCTAATGTTATATTATTCCCATGCAGTTTCTTCAAGCAGTTTCCTAATGTCATGTTATTCCCATGCTGTTTCTTCAAGCAGTTTCCTAATGTTATGTTATTCCCATCCTGTTTCCTAATGTCATGTTATTCCCATCCTGTTTCCTAATGTTATATTATTCCCATGCAGTTTCTTCAAGCAGTTTCCTAATGTCATGTTATTCCCATCCTGTTTCCTAATGTCATGTTATTCCCATCCTGTTTCCTAATGTCATGTTATTCCCATCCTGTTTCCTAATGTTATATTATTCCCATGCTGTTTCTTCAAGCAGTTTCCTAATGTTATGTTATTCCCATGCAGTTTCCTAATGTTATGTTATTCCCATGCAGTTTCCTAATGTTATGTTATTCCCATGCAGTTTCCTAATGTTATGTTATTCCCATGCAGTTTCCTAATGTTATGTTATTCCCATGCAGTTTCCTAATGTTATGTTATTCCCATGCAGTTTCCTAATGTTATGTTATTCCCATGCAGTTTCCTAATGTTATGTTATTCCCATGCAGTTTCCTAATGTTATGTTATTCCCATGCAGTTTCCTAATGTTATGTTATTCCCATGCAGTTTCCTAATGTTATATTATTCCCATGCAGTTTCTTCAAGCAGTTTCCTAATGTTATATTATTCCCATGCAGTTTCTTCAAGCAGTTTCCTAATGTCATGTTATTCCCATGTTGTCTCTTCAAGCAGTCTGCTAATATTTTGAGAGGAAGGTAAACGACAAAGATGTTTTTTTATCTGTGTGAAGGGAAAGATTATAGTAATGGTAATGCTACTGTAATGTGTGGATGCATGCTCAGTACTGTAGTGTGCAGGAGTCCCCCCCCCCACAATCTGACTGGAGGTCTGTCCCAGTGGGAGAGGCAGAAGGTGTCTGGGTAAGAGCCCCTGGGAGCAGCTGGTGCTTTTTTAAAGTGGCAGAACAAACCAGGGTGAACAAGGCATTACAACACGATACCAGAGTTTGCCCCAAGGGTTTATTAGTTGGTATATTAGTACCTAGTGAGAGACAGGAAAATGTGAACTCAGATATGCCAATCCACCGTCTCAGTATAACATTCTGCCATTAAAAAAGGTGAACAGAACAGCTTGTGGTCGGGAGATGTTTCTACGGTGCGTCTTTGTTGTTTAAATCTGTGTGTAGTTCTAAGATGTTTATTTTTTATATATATATTTTCATTTCACCTTTATTTAACCAGGGAGGCTAGTTGAGAACACCTTTATTTAACCAGGGAGGCTAGTTGAGAACACCTTTATTTAACCAGGTAGGCTAGTTGAGATCACCTTTATTTAACCAGGTAGGCTAGTTGAGAACACCTTTATTTAACCAGGTAGGCTAGTTGAGAACAAGTTCTCATTTACAACTGCGACCTGGCCAAGATAAAGCATAGCAGTGTGAACAGACAACACAGAGTTACACACGGAGTAAACAATTAACAAGTCAATAACACAGTAGAAAAAAAAACGAGTCTATATACACTGTGTGCAAAAAGCACGAGGAGGTAGGCGGATAATTACAATTTAGCAGATTAACACTGGAGTGATAAATGATCAGATGGTCATGTACAGGTAGAGATATTGGTGTGCAAAAGATCAGAAAATAAAATATATAAAAACACTATGGGGATGAGGTAGGTAACATTGGGTGGGCTATGTAGGGGGAGGATGGGGTTAAGTTGAGCTATATTTTAAATTCAGCATCATTATGTCCAGTATTCTTTATAATAAAGAAATATATATTGCAGGCTGTTGGTGTATCCATGACAAATAATCAGAATGAATGTAAACATAATAGTTTTGAAACCAGCTTGTAAAGGGGTCTCTTGGCACAAGCTGATACATAGGGACAGGGTAAGTTGAGCCGGCCTTGGGGTAAAGTGGTCTCTTGGCACAAGCTGATACATAGGGACAGGGTAAGTTGAGCCGGCCTTGGGGTAAAGGGGTCTCTTGGCACAAGCTGATACATAGGGACAGGGTAAGTTGAGCCGGCCTTGGGGTAAAGTGGTCTCTTGGCACAAGCTGATACATAGCGACAGGGTAAGTTGAGCCGGCCTTGGGGTAAGGTGGTCTCTTGGCACAAGCTGATACATAGGGACAGGGTAAGTTGAGCCGGCCTTGGGGTAAAGCGGTCTCTTGGCACAAGCTGATACATAGGGACAGGGTAAGTTGAGCCGGCCTTGGGGTAAAGTGGTCTCTTGGCACAAGCTGATACATAGGGACAGGGTAAGTTGTGCCGGCCTTGGGGTAAAGTGGTCTCTTGGCACAAGCTGATACATAGGGACAGGGTAAGTTGAGCCGGCCTTGGGGTAAAGTGGTCTCTTGGCACAAGCTGATACATAGGGACAGGGTAAGTTGAGCCGGCCTTGGGGTAAAGTGGTCTCTTGGCACAAGCTGATACATAGGGACAGGGTAAGTTGAGCCGGCCTTGGGGTAAAGTGGTCTCTTGGCACAAGCTGATACATAGGGACAGGGTAAGTTGAGCCGGCCTTGGGGTAAAGGGGTCTCTTGGCACAAGCTGATACATAGGGACAGGGTAAGTTGAGCCGGCCTTGGGGTAAAGTGGTCTCTTGGCACAAGCTGATACATAGCGACAGGGTAAGTTGAGCCGGCCTTGGGGTAAGGTGGTCTCTTGGCACAAGCTGATACATAGGGACAGGGTAAGTTGAGCCGGCCTTGGGGTAAAGCGGTCTCTTGGCACAAGCTGATACATAGGGACAGGGTAAGTTGAGCCGGCCTTGGGGTAAAGTGGTCTCTTGGCACAAGCTGATACATAGGGACAGGGTAAGTTGAGCCGGCCTTGGGGTAAAGTGGTCTCTTGGCACAAGCTGATACATAGGGACAGGGTAAGTTGAGCCGGCCTTGGGGTAAAGTGGTCTCTTGGCACAAGCTGATACATAGGGACAGGGTAAGTTGAGCCGGCCTTGGGGTAAAGTGGTCTCTTGGCACAAGCTGATACATAGGGACAGGGTAAGTTGAGCCGGCCTTGGGGTAAAGTGGTCTCTTGGCACAAGCTGATACATAGGGACAGGGTAAGTTGAGCCGGCCTTGGGGTAAAGTGGTCTCTTGGCACAAGCTGATACATAGGGACAGGGTAAGTTGAGCCGGCCTTGGGGTAAAGTGGTCTCTTGGCACAAGCTGATACATAGGGACAGGGTAAGTTGAGCCGGCCTTGGGGTAAGGTGGTCTCTTGGCACAAGCTGATACATAGGGACAGGGTAAGTTGAGCCGGCCTTGGGGTAAGGTGGTCTCTTGGCACAAGCTGATACATAGGGACAGGGTAAGTTGAGCCGGCCTTGGGGTAAGGTGGTCTCTTGGCACAAGCTGATACATAGGGACAGGGTAAGTTGAGCCGGCCTTGGGGTAAAGTGGTCTCTTGGCACAAGCTGATACATAGGGACAGGGTAAGTTGAGCCGGCCTTGGGGTAAGGTGGTCTCTTGGCACAAGCTGATACATAGGGACAGGGTAAGTTGAGCCGGCCTTGGGGTAAGGTGGTCTCTTGGCACAAGCTGATACATAGGGACAGGGTAAGTTGAGCCGGCCTTGGGGTAAAGTGGTCTCTTGGCACAAGCTGATACATAGGGACAGGGTAAGTTGAGCCGGCCTTGGGGTAAAGTGGTCTCTTGGCACAAGCTGATACATAGCGACAGGGTAAGTTGAGCCGGCCTTGGGGTAAAGGGGTCTCTTGGCACAAGCTGATACATAGGGACAGGGTAAGTTGAGCCGGCCTTGGGGTAAAGTGGTCTCTTGGCACAAGCTGATACATAGGGACAGGGTAAGTTGAGCCGGCCTTGGGGTAAGGTGGTCTCTTGGCACAAGCTGATACATAGGGACAGGGTAAGTTGAGCCGGCCTTGGGGTAAAGTGGTCTCTTGGCACAAGCTGATACATAGGGACAGGGTAAGTTGAGCCGGCCTTGGGGTAAGGTGGTCTCTTGGCACAAGCTGATACATAGGGACAGGGTAAGTTGAGCCGGCCTTGGGGTAAAGTGGTCTCTTGGCACAAGCTGATACATAGGGACAGGGTAAGTTGAGCCGGCCTTGGGGTAAGGTGGTCTCTTGGCACAAGCTGATACATAGGGACAGGGTAAGTTGAGCCGGCCTTGGGGTAAAGTGGTCTCTTGGCACAAGCTGATACATAGGGACAGGGTAAGTTGAGCCGGCCTTGGGGTAAAGTGGTCTCTTGGCACAAGCTGATACATAGGGACAGGGTAAGTTGAGCCGGCCTTGGGGTAAGGTGGTCTCTTGGCACAAGCTGATACATAGGGACAGGGTAAGTTGAGCCGGCCTTGGGGTAAAGTGGTCTCTTGGCACAAGCTGATACATAGGGACAGGGTAAGTTGAGCCGGCCTTGGGGTAAAGTGGTCTCTTGGCACAAGCTGATACATAGGGACAGGGTAAGTTGAGCCGGCCTTGGGGTAAGGTGGTCTCTTGGCACAAGCTGATACATAGGGACAGGGTAAGTTGAGCCGGCCTTGGGGTAAAGTGGTCTCTTGGCACAAGCTGATACATAGGGACAGGGTAAGTTGTGCCGGCCTTGGGGTAAAGTGGTCTCTTGGCACAAGCTGATACATAGGGACAGGGTAAGTTGAGCCGGCCTTGGGGTAAAGTGGTCTCTTGGCACAAGCTGATACATAGGGACAGGGTAAGTTGAGCCGGCCTTGGGGTAAAGTGGTCTCTTGGCACAAGCTGATACATAGCGACAGGGTAAGTTGAGCCGGCCTTGGGGTAAAGTGGTCTCTTGGCACAAGCTGATACATAGGGACAGGGTAAGTTGAGCCGGCCTTGGGGTAAAGTGGTCTCTTGGCACAAGCTGATACATAGGGACAGGGTAAGTTGAGCCGGCCTTGGGGTAAAGTGGTCTCTTGGCACAAGCTGATACATAGGGACAGGGTAAGTTGAGCCGGCCTTGGGGTAAGGTGGTCTCTTGGCACAAGCTGATACATAGGGACAGGGTAAGTTGAGCCGGCCTTGGGGTAAAGTGGTCTCTTGGCACAAGCTGATACATAGGGACAGGGTAAGTTGAGCCGGCCTTGGGGTAAAGTGGTCTCTTGGCACAAGCTGATACATAGCGACAGGGTAAGTTGAGCCGGCCTTGGGGTAAAGTGGTCTCTTGGCACAAGCTGATACATAGGGACAGGGTAAGTTGAGCCGGCCTTGGGGTAAAGTGGTCTCTTGGCACAAGCTGATACATAGGGACAGGGTAAGTTGAGCCGGCCTTGGGGTAAAGTGGTCTCTTGGCACAAGCTGATACATAGGGACAGGGTAAGTTGAGCCGGCCTTGGGGTAAAGGGTCTCTTGGCACAAGCTGATACATAGGGACAGGGTAAGTTGAGCCGGCCTTGGGGTAAGGTGGTCTCTTGGCACAAGCTGATACATAGGGACAGGGTAAGTTGAGCCGGCCTTGGGGTAAAGTGGTCTCTTGGCACAAGCTGATACATAGGGACAGGGTAAGTTGAGCCGGCCTTGGGGTAAAGTGGTCTCTTGGCACAAGCTGATACATAGCGACAGGGTAAGTTGAGCCGGCCTTGGGGTAAAGTGGTCTCTTGGCACAAGCTGATACATAGGGACAGGGTAAGTTGAGCCGGCCTTGGGGTAAAGTGGTCTCTTGGCACAAGCTGATACATAGGGACAGGGTAAGTTGAGCCGGCCTTGGGGTAAAGGGGTCTCTTGGCACAAGCTGATACATAGGGACAGGGTAAGTTGAGCCGGCCTTGGGGTAAGGTGGTCTCTTGGCACAAGCTGATACATAGGGACAGGGTAAGTTGAGCCGGCCTTGGGGTAAAGTGGTCTCTTGGCACAAGCTGATACATAGGGACAGGGTAAGTTGAGCCGGCCTTGGGGTAAAGTGGTCTCTTGGCACAAGCTGATACATAGGACAGGGTAAGTTGAGCCGGCCTTGGGGTAAAGTGGTCTCTTGGCACAAGCTGATACATAGGGACAGGGTAAGTTGAGCCGGCCTTGGGGTAAAGTGGTCTCTTGGCACAAGCTGATACATAGGGACAGGGTAAGTTGAGCCGGCCTTGGGGTAAAGTGGTCTCTTGGCACAAGCTGATACATAGCGACAGGGTAAGTTGTGCCGGCCTTGGGGTAAGGTGGTCTCTTGGCACAAGCTGATACATAGCGACAGGGTAAGTTGTGCCGGCCTTGGGGTAAGGTGGTCTCTTGGCACAAGCTGATACATAGGGACAGGGTAAGTTGAGCCGGCCTTGGGGTAAAGTGGTCTCTTGGCACAAGCTGATACATAGGGACAGGGTAAGTTGAGCCGGCCTTGGGGTAAGGTGGTCTCTTGGCACAAGCTGATACATAGGGACAGGGTAAGTTGTGCCGGCCTTGGGGTAAAGTGGTCTCTTGGCACAAGCTGATACATAGGGACAGGGTAAGTTGTGCCGGCCTTGGGGTAAAGTGGTCTCTTGGCACTAGCTGATACATAGGGACAGGGTAAGTTGAGCCGGCCTTGGGGTAAAGTGGTCTCTTGGCACTAGCTGATACATAGCGACAGGGTAAGTTGTGCCGGCCTTGGGGTAAAGTGGTCTCTTGGCACTAGCTGATACATAGCGACAGGGTAAGTTGTGCCGGCCTTGGGGTAAAGGGGTCTCTTGGCACTAGCTGATACATAGCGACAGGGTAAGTTGAGCCGGCCTTGGGGTAAAGTGGGTGACGGTGTCCTGTGACAGAGGGGGACGGTGCTGGTAGGTCAAAGTTGAATTCATGGAATGGGGTGTGGTACAGGGCATTAGGAAAGTATTCAGACCCCTTGACTTTTTTCTTACTCCATTTTTTCTTACTCTTGACTTTTTAACTTACTCCATGGCCATTGGCTCAACTTACTCCATGGCCATTGGCTCAACTTACTCCATGGCCATTGGCTCAACTTACTCCATGGCCATTGGCTCAACTTACCCCATGGCCATTGGCTCAACTTACTCCATGGCCATTGGCTCAACTTACCCCATGGCCATTGGCTCAACTTACTCCATGGCCATTGGCTCAACTTACCCCATGGCCATTGGCTCAACTTACTCCATGGCCATTTGCTCAACTTACCCCATGGCCATTGGCTCAACTTACTCCATGGCCATTGGCTCAACTTACTCCATGGCCATTGGCTCAACTTACTCCATGGCCATTGGCTCAACTTACCCCATGGCCATTGGCACAACTTACCCCATGGCCATTGGCTCAACTTACTCCATGGCCATTGGCTCAACTTACTCCATGGCCATTGGCTCAACTTACCCCATGGCCATTGGCTCAACTTACCCCATGGCCATTGGCTCAACTTACCCCATGGCCATTTGCTCAACTTACCCCATGGCCATTGGCTCAACTTACCCCATGGCCATTGGCTCAACTTACCCCATGGCCATTGGCTCAACTTAACCCATGGCCATTGGCTCAACTTACCCCATGGCCATTGGCTCAACTTACCCCATGGCCATTGGCTCAACTTACCCCATGGCCATTTGCTCAACTTACCCCATGGCCATTGGCTCAACATACCCCATGGCCATTGGCTCAACTTACCCCATGGCCATTGGCTCAACTTACCCCATGGCCATTGGCTCAACTTACCCCATGGCCATTGGCTCAACTTACCCCATGGCCATTGGCTCAACTTACCCCATGGCCATTGGCTCAACTTACCCCATGGCCATTGGCTCAACTTACCCCATGGCCATTGGCTCAACTTACCCCATGGCCATTGGCTCAACTTACCCCATGGCCATTGGCTCAACTTACCCCATGGCCATTGGCTCAACTTACTCCATGGCCATTGGCTCAACTTACCCCATGGCCATTGGCTCAACTTACCCCATGGCCATTGGCTCAACTTACCCCATGGCCATTGGCTCAACTTACCCCATGGCCATTGGCTCAACTTACCCCATGGCCATTGGCTCAACTTACTCCATGGCCATGGGCTCAACTTACTCCATGGCCATTGGCTCAACTTACTCCATGGCCATTGGCTCAACTTACTCCATGGCCATTGGCTCAACTTACTCCATGGCCATTGGCTCAACTTACTCCATGGCCATTGGCTCAACTTACTCCATGGCCATTGGCTCAACTTACTCCATGGCCATTGGCTCAACTTACTCCATGGCCATTGGCTCAACTTACTCCATGGCCATTGGCTCAACTTACTCCATGGCCATTGGCTCAACTTACTCCATGGCCATTGGCTCAACTTACTCCATATGGCCATTGGCTCAACTTACTCCATGGCCATTGGCTCATCATACTCCATGGCCATTTGCTCAACTTACCCCATGGCCATTGGCTCAACTTACCCCATAGCCATTGGCTCAACTTAACCCATGGTCATATGCTCAATTTAACCTATGGCCATTTTCTCAACTTACCCCATAACCATTTGCTCAACTTAACCCAAGGCCATTGGCTCATCATACTCCATGGCCATTGGCTCAACTTACCCCATGGCCATTGGCTCAACTTACCCCATGGCCATTGGTTCAACTTAACCCAAGGCCATTGGCTCATCATACTCCATGGCCTTTTGCTCAACTTACCCCATGGCCATTGGCTCATCATACTCCATGGCCATTGGCTCAACTTACCCCATGGCCATTGGTTCAACTTAACCCAAGGCCATTGGTTCAACTCACCCCATGGCCATTTGTTCAACTTAACCCAAGGCCATTGGTTCAACTTACCCCATGGCCATTTGTTCAACTTAACCCAAGGCCATTGGTTCAACTTAACCCAAGGCCATTGGTTCAACTTAACCCAAGGCCATTGGTTCAACTTACCCCATGGTCAGTGGTCCTACAGTGGTCCTTCTGTAGCTCAGTTGGTAGAGCATGGCGCTTGTAACGCCAGGGTAGTGGGTTCGATTCCCGGGACCACCCATACGTAGAATGTATACTCACATGACTGTAAGTCGCTTTGTATAAAAGCGTCTGCTAAATGGCATATATTATTATTATTATATTGTCATATGCTCAATTTAACCCATGGCCATATGCTCAACTTACCCCATAGCCATTGGCTCAACTTAACCCATAGCCATTGGCTCAACTTACCCAAAGGCAAACATTTAGACTTTATTAGCCCACAGAGCAAAAAGAAGGCACTTGATTACTAGGTTTAGGACCTTATTAAAACGATCTACTTTGGTTTAGATACAAGCATCATGAAACCTAGAATGCAATACATCAATTCGACATCGTGCAAATCTTGTTTTTTTGGACCTAACTTTCTCACCACTTTTCCCCCCATGTGTTTTCTTCCTTTAGAGACTCCATAAAAGGACATCCCCTTCCTATTTGGTCACATGATTTAATTGTGTGTATGGTTGCCTAGAAACAAGGGGTGGTTCAACTTAACCTTTGTCTCAACTTACCCCACCCCCTATTGTGATATCTTTATGCAGAGGTAGGAAACATGTACGTGAAGCGAAGAGTTTGCCGATACTTCACATTATTTGTTATGTGACTTGAGTTTGTGAGGTGGCCTCGAGTCAATCTTACTAAAAACGCAACTCAACTTTTCTGATCTTCACGATGGTAATTCATCATGGAAAAAAAAGTTGTCAGAGCGACAGACTGTCTTCCAAACGTCTGTTGAACACTTGTATCTATTTAAAGACTTGAACATCTGTTCTCCAACTCTCACCAAGTTATCCTTCTTACATCCCGTAATGGGTTGAGAAATGTTCATTCAATCAGATCGCTAATTGCAAACTGGTGGAGTTTTTTATGTTAGTCTATCACTTCTGCTTCTGTTGACTTCGACACGTAAAGTAGGAACCTTCTAGGTGACAACGTGTCACCAGCTCAGTTCGGGTGCATAACTAATGATGTTTATACAAAGCCGAAGCTGCGTTTAGAGTTCTAAACTGTGTCAAACGATGCTTCGTGCTAATCAAAATGCTAATCAAAATGCTAATAGCTACAGTGGGGCAAAAAAAGTATTTAGTCAGCCACCAATTGTGCAAGTTACTTATTTTCCACCATAATTTGCTAATAAATTCAATAAAAATCCTACAATGTGATTTTCTGGATTTTTTTTTCTCATTTTGTCTGTTATAGTTGAAGTGTACCTATGATGAAAATTACAGGCCTCTCTCATCTTTTTAAGTGGGAGAACTTGCACAATTGGTGGCTGACTAAATACTTTTTTGCCCCACTGTATTTAGGTATGTATATATGTACTGTATTTAGGTATGTATATATGTACTGTATATAGGTATGTATATATGTACTGTATATAGGTATGTATATATGTACTGTATTTAGGTATGTATATATGTACTGTATTTAGGTATGTATATATGTACTGTATTTAGGTATGTATATATGTACTGTATTTAGGTATGTATATATGTACTGTATTTAGGTATGTATATATGTACTGTATTTAGGTATGTATATATGTACTGTATTTAGGTATGTATATATGTACTGTATATAGGTATGTATATATGTACTGTATTTAGGTATGTATATATGTACTGTATATAGGTATGTATATATGTACTGTATATAGGTATGTATATATGTACTGTATTTAGGTATGTATATATGTACTTTATATAGGTATGTATATATGTACTGCATTTAGGTATGTATATATGTACTGTATATAGGTATGTATATATGTACTGTATTTAGGTATGTATATATGTACTGTATATATGTATATATGTACTGTATTTAGGTATGTATATATGTACTGTATATAGGTATGTATATATGTACTGCATTTAGGTATGTATATATGTACTGTATATAGGTATGTATATATGTACTGTATTTAGGTATGTATATATGTACTGTATATAGGTATGTATATATGTACTGTATTTAGGTATGTATATATGTACTGTATTTAGGTATGTACAGTGCCTTGCGAAAGTATTCGGCCCCCTTGAACTGTGCGACCTTTTGCCACATTTCAGGCTTCAAACATAAAGATATAAAACTGTATTTTTTTGTGAAGAATCAACAACAAGTGGGACACAATCATGAAGTGGCACGACATTTATTGGATATTTCCAACTTTTTTAACAAATCAAAAACAGAAAAATTGGGCGTGCAAAATTATTCAGCCCCTTTACTTTCAGTGCAGCAAACGGTCTCCAGAAGTTCAGTGAGGATCTCTGAATGATCCAATGTTGACCTAAATGACTAATGATGATAAATACAATCCACCTGTGTGTAATCAAGTCTCCGTATAAATGCACCTGCACTGTGATAGTCTCAGAGGTTCGTTAAAAGCGCAGAGAGCATCATGAAGAACAAGGAACACACCAGGCAGGTCCGAGATACTGTTGTGAATAAGTTTAAAGCCGGATTTGGATACAAAAAGATTTCCTGTATATATGTACTGTATTTAGGTATTTTATATGAGTGCAGTTGAGTGTATTCGTGAATAACAAGGGAAGCTAAGCTTCCCCCCAAAATATTTACCAATAAAAAAAAGGAAAAAACATAAAACCATAAAACCATTTATCTTTCGTCTGTGTTTCATGAATGGAGCAAAGTACAGAGAGATCCCTGATGAAAATCTTCTCCAGGGCGAAGGTTCACCTTCCAACTGGAAAACGACTCTTAGCACTCACCCAAGACCATGCAGGAGTGGCTTCTGGACAGGTCTCTGAATGTCCTTGAGTGGCCGAGCCAGAGCCCGGACTTGAACCCAATCGAACATCTCTGGAGAGACCTGAAAATAGACTTGAACCCAATCGAACATCTCTGGAGAGACCTGAAAATAGCTGTGTAGCGACGCTTCCTTCCAACCTGATGGAGCTTGAGAGGATCTGCAGAGAAGAATGGGAGAAACTCCCCAAATACAGGTGTGCCAAGCTTGTAGCGTCATACCCAAGAAGACTCAAAGCTGTAATCACTACCAAGGGTGTTTCAGCAAACTATTGAGGAAAGGGTCTGAATAATTATGTAAATGTTACATTTCTTTAGCAAAAAAAAAACTGTTTTTGCTTTGTCATTATGGGGTATTGTGATGTCATTATGGGGTATTGTGATGTCATCATGGGGTATTGTGATGTCATTATGGGGTATTGTGATGTCATTATGGGGTATTGTGATGCCATCATGGGGTATTGTGATGTCATTATGGGGTATTGTGATGTCATTATGGGGTATTGTGATGTCATTATGGGGTATTGTCATGTCATTATGGGGTGTGTAGATTGATGAGGGAAAATTTTAGAATAAGGCCAGTAACCTAAAAAGAATATGGAAAATGTCAGACTACTTTCTGGAATGCACTGTATATATCACAGTGTCAAGGAACTATCAGGTGACAGAGCAAACACTGTATATATCACAGTGTCAAGGAACTATCAGGTGACAGAGCAAACACTGTATATATCACAGTGTCAAGGAACTATCAGTTGACAGAGCAAACACTGTATATATCACAGTGTCAAGGAACTATCAGTTGACAGAGCAAACACTGTATATATCACAGTGTCAAGGAACTAACAGGTGACAGAGCAAACACTGTATATATCACAGTGTTAAGGAACTATCAGGTGACAGAGCAAACACTGTATATATCACAGTGTCAAGGAACTATCAGGTGACAGAGCAAACACTGTATATATCACAGTGTTAAGGAACTATCAGGTGACAGAGCAAACACTGTATATATCACAGTGTCAAGGAACTATCAGGTGACAGAGCAAACACTGTATATATCACAGTGTCAAGGAACTATCAGGTGACAGAGCAAACACTGTATATATCACAGTGTTAAGGAACTATCAGGTGACAGAGCAAACACTGTATATATCACAGTGTCAAGGAACTATCAGGTGACAGAGCAAACAACACAAGTATCACAACACACAGGTTATAAAATGGCGTTTTTCCTGTCTAGGCTTCCCCGGTGATATTACCCACGCACCACTACTGCACGGGTGCCACGGAGCGCATGTCCGTGAATATAAAGACGATGACACTAAAACAAATGATTGGTTTGAGAAATACTTCACTGCAGTTTTATCACCAAGTATCCTGACAAAGAAAAGAGAAGATGAGGTGTCAGCTATGACAGTCAAAGTCCAAGTGTTTGTGACGCCTGTAATTAAAACAGTTAACCATGTTTCTACAGTGTATGACGCGGCCCAATTAAACGTACGCACCCCAGTAATGTGAAATGAATGAATAGACTAATGATCAAAGCGTTTGGTAGGAGAAAAAGCTTAATCTAATTTAACCTGCTGTGTGTTGTTTGATTCTCCTTGCTGATTCCGTGTTGAAGTGCATTGACACAAACTGGAGCGTCAAGGAGCATTTACTAGATGATGGAAATCACCAAAGTGATGAATTATCCCGGAGGTGAATCACATCATGAATGTGTGTTGTGTGACTTAAACCACAATTCAATATCTTCTTCTTTATGGGTAGCCTAGTGGTTAGAGTGTAGAGGTGGCAGGGTAGCCTAGTGGTTAGAGTGTAGAGGTGGTAGGGTAGCCTAGTGGTTAGAGTGTAGAGGTGGCAGGGTAGCCTAGTGGTTAGAGTGTAGAGGTGGTAGGGTAGCCTAGTGGTTAGAGTGTAGAGGTGGCAGGGTAGCCTAGTGGTTAGAGTGTAGAGGTGGCAGGGTAGCCTAGTGGTTAGAGTGTAGAGGAGGCAGGGTAGCCTAGTGGTTAGAGTGTAGAGGTGGCAGGGTAGCCTAGTGGTTAGAGTGTAGAGGCGGCAGGGTAGCCTAGTGGTTAGAGTGTAGAGGTGACAGGGTAGCCTAGTGGTTAGAGTGTAGAGGCGGCAGGGTAGCCTAGTGGTTAGAGTGTAGAGGTGGCAGGGTAGACTAGTGGTTAGAGTGTAGAGGTGGCAGGGTAGCCTAGTGGTTAGAGTGTAGAGGTGGCAGGGTAGCCTAGTGGTTAGAGTGTAGAGGTGGCAGGGTAGCCTAGTGGTTAGAGTGTAGAGGTGGCAGGGTAGCCTAGTGGTTAGAGTGTAGAGGTGGCAGGGTAGCCTAGTGGTTAGAGTGTAGAGGTGGCAGGGTAGCCTAGTGGTTAGAGTGTAGAGGAGGCAGGTAGCCTAGTGGTTAGAGTGTAGAGGTGGCAGTGTAGCCTAGTGGTTAGAGTTTAGAGGTGGCAGGGCAGCCTAGTGGTTAGAGTGTAGAGGAGGCAGGGTAGCCTAGTGGTTAGAGTGTAGAGGCGGCAGGGTAGCCTAGTGGTTAGAGTGTAGAGGCGGCAGGGTAGCCTAGTGGTTAGAGTGTAGAGGTGGCAGGGTAGCCTAGTGGTTAGAGTTTAGAGGTGGCAGGGCAGCCTAGTGGTTAGAGTGTAGAGGAGGCAGGGTAGCCTAGTGGTTAGAGTGTAGAGGCGGCAGGGTAGCCTAGTGGTTAGAGTGTAGAGGTGGCAGGGTAGCCTAGTGGTTAGAGTTTAGAGGTGGCAGGGTAGCCTAGTGGTTAGAGTGTAGAGGTGGCAGGGTAGCCTAGTGGTTAGAGTGTTAGACTAGTAACCGGAAGGTTGCAAGTTCAAATCCCTGAGCTGACAAGGTACAAATCTGTCGTTCTGCCCCCTGAACAAGGCAGTTAACCCACTGTTCCTAGGCCGTCATTGAAAATAAGAATTAGTTCTTAACTGACTTGCCTGGTAAAATAAAGGTAAAATAAAAATGTATGTCCATGGGAAAATATACTTTTTGAGTCCATCATGTTGTAACATGCGGAAGGGAGGTAACCGGTTGACTACAGCAGTCTGGGTAGGTAACAGGGTTACAGTAGAGTTATACCTGGAGGAGAGCAGTCTGGGTAGGTAACAGGTTGACTGCAGTAGAGTTATACCTGGAGGAGGGCAGTCTGGGTAGGTAACAGGGTTACAGTAGAGTTATACCTGGAGGAGAGCAGTCTGGGTAGGTAACAGGGTTACAGTAGAGTTATACCTGGAGGAGGGCAGTCTGGGTAGGTAACAGGGTTACAGTAGAGTTATACCTGGAGGAGAGCAGTCTGGGTAGGTAACAGGTTGACTGCAGTAGAGTTATACCTGGAAGAGGGCAGTCTGGGTAGGTAACAGGGTTACAGTAGAGTTATACCTGGAGGAGAGCAGTCTGGGTAGGTAACAGGGTTACAGTAGAGTTATACCTGGAGGAGGGCAGTCTGGGTAGGTAACAGGGTTACAGTAGAGTTATACCTGGAGGAGAGCAGTCTGGGTAGGTAACAGGTTGACTGCAGTAGAGTTATACCTGGAGGAGGGCAGTCTGGGTAGGTAACAGGTTGACTACAGTAGAGTTATACCTGGAGGAGAGCAGTCTGGGTAGGTAACAGGGTTACAGTAGAGTTATACCTGGAGGAGAGCAGTCTGGGTAGGTAACATGGTTACAGTAGAGTTATACCTAGAGGAGAGCAGTCTGGGTAGGTAACAGGGTTACAGTAGAGTTATACCTGGAGGAGAGCAGTCTGGGTAGGTAACAGGGTTACAGTAGAGTTATACCTAGAGGAGAGCAGTCTGGGTAGGTAACAGGGTTACAGTAGAGTTATACCTGGAGGAGAGCAGTCTGGGTAGGTAACAGGTTGACTACAGTAGAGTTATACCTGGAGGAGGGCAGTCTGGGTAGGTAACAGGGTTACAGTAGAGTTATACCTGGAGGAGAGCAGTCTGGGTAGGTAACAGGTTGACTGCAGTAGAGTTATACCTGGAAGAGGGCAGTCTGGGTAGGTAACAGGGTTACAGTAGAGTTATACCTGGAGGAGAGCAGTCTGGGTAGGTAACAGGGTTACAGTAGAGTTATACCTGGAGGAGGGCAGTCTGGGTAGGTAACAGGGTTACAGTAGAGTTATACCTGGAGGAGAGCAGTCTGGGTAGGTAACAGGTTGACTGCAGTAGAGTTATACCTGGAGGAGGGCAGTCTGGGTAGGTAACAGGTTGACTACAGTAGAGTTATACCTGGAGGAGAGCAGTCTGGGTAGGTAACAGGGTTACAGTAGAGTTATACCTGGAGGAGAGCAGTCTGGGTAGGTAACATGGTTACAGTAGAGTTATACCTAGAGGAGAGCAGTCTGGGTAGGTAACAGGGTTACAGTAGAGTTATACCTGGAGGAGAGCAGTCTGGGTAGGTAACAGGGTTACAGTAGAGTTATACCTAGAGGAGAGCAGTCTGGGTAGGTAACAGGGTTACAGTAGAGTTATACCTGGAGGAGAGCAGTCTGGGTAGGTAACAGGTTGACTACAGTAGAGTTATACCTGGAGGAGAGCAGTCTGGGTAGGTAACAGGGTTACAGTAGAGTTATACCTAGAGGAGAGCAGTCTGGGTAGGTAACAGGGTTACAGTAGAGTTATACCAGGAGGAGAGCAGTCTGGGTAGGTAACAGGGTTACAGTAGAGTTATACCTGGAGGAGAGCCGTCTGGGTAGGTAACAGGTTGACTACAGTAGAGTTATACCAGGAGGAGAGCAGTCTGGGTCGGTAACAGGGTTACAGTAGAGTTATACCTGGAGGAGAGCAGTCTGGGTAGGTAACAGGGTACAGTAGAGTTATACCTGGAGGAGAGCAGTCTGGGTAGGTAACAGGGTTACAGTAGAGTTATACCTGGAGGAGAGCAGTCTGGGTAGGTAACAGGTTGACTACAGTAGAGTTATACCTGGAGGAGAGCAGTCTGGGTAGGTAACAGGGTTACAGTAGAGTTATACCTGGAGGAGAGCAGTCTGGGTAGGTAACATGGTTACAGTAGAGTTATACCTAGAGGAGAGCAGTCTGGGTAGGTAACAGGGTTACAGTAGAGTTATACCTGGAGGAGAGCAGTCTGGGTAGGTAACAGGGTTACAGTAGAGTTATACCTAGAGGAGAGCAGTCTGGGTAGGTAACAGGGTTACAGTAGAGTTATACCTGGAGGAGAGCAGTCTGGGTAGGTAACAGGTTGACTACAGTAGAGTTATACCTGGAGGAGAGCAGTCTGGGTAGGTAACAGGGTTACAGTAGAGTTATACCTAGAGGAGAGCAGTCTGGGTAGGTAACAGGGTTACAGTAGAGTTATACCAGGAGGAGAGCAGTCTGGGTCGGTAACAGGGTTACAGTAGAGTTATACCTGGAGGAGAGCAGTCTGGGTAGGTAACAGGGTACAGTAGAGTTATACCTGGAGGAGAGCAGTCTGGGTAGGTAACAGGGTTACAGTAGAGTTATACCTGGAGGAGAGCAGTCTGGGTAGGTAACAGGTTGACTACAGTAGAGTTATACCTGGAGGAGAGCAGTCTGGGTAGGTAACAGGGTTACAGTAGAGTTATACCTGGAGGAGAGCAGTCTGGGTAGGTAACATGGTTACAGTAGAGTTATACCTAGAGGAGAGCAGTCTGGGTAGGTAACAGGGTTACAGTAGAGTTATACCTGGAGGAGAGCAGTCTGGGTAGGTAACAGGGTTACAGTAGAGTTATACCTAGAGGAGAGCAGTCTGGGTAGGTAACAGGGTTACAGTAGAGTTATACCTGGAGGAGAGCAGTCTGGGTAGGTAACAGGTTGACTACAGTAGAGTTATACCTGGAGGAGAGCAGTCTGGGTAGGTAACAGGGTTACAGTAGAGTTATACCTAGAGGAGAGCAGTCTGGGTAGGTAACAGGGTTACAGTAGAGTTATACCTGGAGGAGAGCAGTCTGGGTAGGTAACAGGTTGACTACAGTAGAGTTATACCAGGAGGAGAGCAGTCTGGGTCGGTAACAGGGTTACAGTAGAGTTATACCTGGAGGAGAGCAGTCTGGGTAGGTAACAGGGTACAGTAGAGTTATACCTGGAGGAGAGCAGTCTGGGTAGGTAACAGGGTTACAGTAGAGTTATACCTGGAGGAGAGCAGTCTGGGTAGGTAACAGGTTGACTACAGTAGAGTTATACCTGGAGGAGGGCAGTCTGGGTAGGTAACAGGGTTACAGTAGAGTTATACCTGGAGGAGAGCAGTCTGGGTAGGTAACAGGGTTACAGTAGAGTTATACCTGGAGGAGAGCAGTCTGGGTAGGTAACAGGTTGACTACAGTAGAGTTATACCTGGAGGAGAGCAGTCTGGGTAGGTAACAGGGTTACAGTAGAGTTATACCTGGAGGAGAGCAGTCTGGGTAGGTAACAGGGTTACAGTAGAGTTATACCTGGAGGAGAGCAGTCTGGGTAGGTAACAGGGTTACAGTAGAGTTATACCTAGAGGAGAGCAGTCTGGGTAGGTAACAGGGTTACAGTAGAGTTATACCTGGAGGAGAGCAGTCTGGGTAGGTAACAGGTTGACTACAGTAGAGTTATACCTGGAGGAGAGCAGTCTGGGTAGGTAACAGGGTTACAGTAGAGTTATACCTAGAGGAGAGCAGTCTGGGTCGGTAACAGGGTTACAGTAGAGTTATACCTAGAGGAGAGCAGTCTGGGTAGGTAACAGGGTTACAGTAGAGTTATACCTGGAGGAGAGCAGTCTGGGTAGGTAACAGGGTTACAGTAGAGTTATACCAGGAGGAGAGCAGTCTGGGTCGGTAACAGGGTTACAGTAGAGTTATACCTGGAGGAGAGCAGTCTGGGTAGGTAACAGGGTACAGTAGAGTTATACCTGGAGGAGAGCAGTCTGGGTAGGTAACAGGGTTACAGTAGAGTTATACCTGGAGGAGAGCAGTCTGGGTAGGTAACAGGTTGACTACAGTAGAGTTATACCTGGAGGAGAGCAGTCTGGGTAGGTAACAGGGTTACAGTAGAGTTATACCTGGAGGAGAGCAGTCTGGGTAGGTAACAGGGTTACAGTAGAGTTATACCAGGAGGAGAGCAGTCTGGGTCGGTAACAGGGTTACAGTAGAGTTATACCTGGAGAGCAGTCTGGGTAGGTAACAGGGTACAGTAGAGTTATACCTGGAGGAGAGCAGTCTGGGTAGGTAACAGGGTTACAGTAGAGTTATACCTGGAGGAGAGCAGTCTGGGTAGGTAACAGGTTGACTACAGTAGAGTTATACCTGGAGGAGGGCAGTCTGGGTAGGTAACAGGGTTACAGTAGAGTTATACCTGGAGGAGAGCAGTCTGGGTAGGTAACAGGGTTACAGTAGAGTTATACCTGGAGGAGAGCAGTCTGGGTAGGTAACAGGTTGACTACAGTAGAGTTATACCTGGAGGAGAGCAGTCTGGGTAGGTAACAGGGTTACAGTAGAGTTATACCTGGAGGAGAGCAGTCTGGGTAGGTAACAGGGTTACAGTAGAGTTATACCTGGAGGAGAGCAGTCTGGGTAGGTAACAGGGTTACAGTAGAGTTATACCTAGAGGAGAGCAGTCTGGGTAGGTAACAGGGTTACAGTAGAGTTATACCTGGAGGAGAGCAGTCTGGGTAGGTAACAGGTTGACTACAGTAGAGTTATACCTGGAGGAGAGCAGTCTGGGTAGGTAACAGGGTTACAGTAGAGTTATACCTAGGAGAGCAGTCTGGGTAGGTAACAGGGTTACAGTAGAGTTATACCAGGAGGAGAGCAGTCTGGGTAGGTAACAGGGTTACAGTAGAGTTATACCTGGAGGAGAGCCGTCTGGGTAGGTAACAGGTTGACTACAGTAGAGTTATACCAGGAGGAGAGCAGTCTGGGTCGGTAACAGGGTTACAGTAGAGTTATACCTGGAGGAGAGCAGTCTGGGTAGGTAACAGGGTACAGTAGAGTTATACCTGGAGGAGAGCAGTCTGGGTAGGTAACAGGGTTACAGTAGAGTTATACCTGGAGGAGAGCAGTCTGGGTAGGTAACAGGTTGACTACAGTAGAGTTATACCTGGAGGAGAGCAGTCTGGGTAGGTAACAGGGTTACAGTAGAGTTATACCTGGAGGAGAGCAGTCTGGGTAGGTAACATGGTTACAGTAGAGTTATACCTAGAGGAGAGCAGTCTGGGTAGGTAACAGGGTTACAGTAGAGTTATACCTGGAGGAGAGCAGTCTGGGTAGGTAACAGGGTTACAGTAGAGTTATACCTAGAGGAGAGCAGTCTGGGTAGGTAACAGGGTTACAGTAGAGTTATACCTGGAGGAGAGCAGTCTGGGTAGGTAACAGGTTGACTACAGTAGAGTTATACCTGGAGGAGAGCAGTCTGGGTAGGTAACAGGGTTACAGTAGAGTTATACCTGGGGAGAGCAGTCTGGGTAGGTAACAGGGTTACAGTAGGTTATACCAGGAGGAGAGCAGTCTGGGTCGGTAACAGGGTTACAGTAGAGTTATACCTGGAGGAGAGCAGTCTGGGTAGGTAACAGGGTACAGTAGAGTTATACCTAGAGGAGAGCAGTCTGGGTAGGTAACAGGTTGACTACAGTAGAGTTATACCTGGAGGAGAGCAGTCTGGGTAGGTAACAGGGTTACAGTAGAGTTATACCTGGAGGAGAGCAGTCTGGGTAGGTAACATGGTTACAGTAGAGTTATACCTAGAGGAGAGCAGTCTGGGTAGGTAACAGGGTTACAGTAGAGTTATACCTGGAGGAGAGCAGTCTGGGTAGGTAACAGGGTTACAGTAGAGTTATACCTAGAGGAGAGCAGTCTGGGTAGGTAACAGGGTTACAGTAGAGTTATACCTGGAGGAGAGCAGTCTGGGTAGGTAACAGGTTGATACAGGTAGAGTTATACCTGGAGAGCAGTCTGGGTAGGTAACAGGGTTACAGTAGAGTTATACCTAGAGGAGAGCAGTCTGGGTAGGTAACAGGGTTACAGTAGAGTTATACCTGGAGGAGAGCAGTCTGGGTAGGTAACAGGGTTACAGTAGAGTTATACCTAGAGGAGAGCAGTCTGGGTAGGTAACAGGTTGACTACAGTAGAGTTATACCAGGAGGAGTGCAGTCTGGGTAGGTAACAGGGTTACAGTAGAGTTATACCTAGAGGAGAGCAGTCTGGGTAGGTAACAGGGTTACAGTAGAGTTATACCAGGAGGAGAGCAGTCTGGGTCGGTAACAGGGTTACAGTAGAGTTATACCTGGAGGAGAGCAGTCTGGGTAGGTAACAGGGTACAGTAGAGTTATACCTGGAGGAGAGCAGTCTGGGTAGGTAACAGGGTTACAGTAGAGTTATACCTGGAGGAGAGCAGTCTGGGTAGGTAACAGGTTGACTACAGTAGAGTTATACCTGGAGGAGGGCAGTCTGGGTAGGTAACAGGTTGACTACAGTAGAGTTATACCTGGAGGAGGGCAGTCTGGGTAGGTAACA
>NW_025746543.1:102500-104297 GCF_021184085.1 Oncorhynchus gorbuscha | reverse complement strand
GGAGAGAAGCAGAGAAGAAGAGAGGGGAGGATAGAAGAGAGAGGTGGAGAGAAGCAGAGAAGAAGAGAGGGGAGGATAGAAGAGAGAGGTGCGAAGAAGGCAAGGGATGAAAGAAGGTGGAAAGCTTGAAAAGAGATGAAAGAAGAGGTGCAGAAGCAGAAGAAAGAAGAGGAGTGATAGAAGAGGAGTGGAGAGAAGCAGAAGAAAGAGAGGGAGGATAAGAAGAGAGGTGGAGAGAAGCAGAGAAGAAGAGGGGAGGATAGAAGAGAGGTGGAAGAAGCAGAGAGAAGAAGAGAGGGGAGGATAGAAGAGAGAGGTGGAGAAAGCAGAGAAGAGGGGAGGATAGAAGAGAGAGGTGGAAAACCAGAGGAAAGAAGAGGGAGGATAGAAGAGAGGTGTAGAGAAGCAGAGAAGGAAGAGAGGGGAGGATAGAAGGAGAGGTGGAGAGAAGCAGAAGAAGAGAGGGGAGGGATAGAGGTGGAGAGAAGCAGAAGAAGAGAGGGGAGGATAGAAGAGAGGTGTAGAAGAGAAGAAGAAGCAGGATAGAAGAGGGTGGAGGAAAGCAAGAGAGAGGGAGGATAGAAGAGAGGTGTAGAAGCAGAAGAGAAAGAGGGGAGGATAGAAGAGAGAGGTGGAGAGAAGCAGAAGAAGAGGGGAGGATAGAAGAGGTGTAGAGAAGCAGAGAAGAGAGAGAGGAGGATAGAAGAGAGAGGTGGAGAGAAGCAGAGAAGAGAGGGGAGGATAGAAGAGAGGTGGAAAGCAGAGCAGAGAAGGATAGAAGAGTGTAGAGGATAGAGAAGAGAGGTGGAGAGAAGCAGAAAGAAGAGAGGAGGATAGAAGAGAGAGGTGGAAGAGAAGCAGAGAAGAAGAGAGGGTGAGGATAGGAAGAGAGAGGATGTAGAGAAAAGCAGAGAAGAAGAGAGAGGGGAGGATAGAAGAGAGAGGTGTAGAGAAGCAGAGAAGAAGAGGGGAGGATAGAAGAGAGGAAGGTGGAGAGAAGCAGAGAAGAAGAGAGGGGAGGATAGAAGAAGAGAGGGAGTAGAGAAGCAGAGAAGAAGAGAGGGGAGGATAGAAGAGAGAGGGGTGGAGAGAAGCAGAGGAAGAAGAGAGGGGAGGATAGAAGAGAGAGGTGGAGAGAAGCAGAGAAGAAGAGAGGAGGATAGAAGAGAGAGGTGTAGAGAAGCAGAGAAGAAGAGAGGGAGGATAGAAGAGAGAGTGGAGAGAAGCAGAGAAGAAGAGAGGAGGATAGAAGAAGAGTGGAGAGAAGCAGAGAAGAAGAGAGGGGAGGATAGAAGAGAGAGGTGAGAGAAGCAAGAGAGAAGAAGAGAGGGGAGGATAGAAGAGAGAGGTGGAGAGAAGCAGAGAAGAAGAGAGGGGAGGATAGAAGAGAGAGGTGGAGAGAAGCAGAGAAGAAGAGAGGAGGATAGAAGAGAGGTGGAGAGAAGCAGAGGAAAGAAAAGAAGAGGAGGATAGAAGAGGATGGAGAGAAGCAGAGAGGTGAGGGGAGGATAGAAGAGAGGTGGAGAGAAGCAGAGAAGAGAGAAGGAGGGGATAGAAGAAAGAGAGGTGGAGAAAGCAGAGAAGAAGAGAGGGAGGATAGAAGAGAGAGGTGGAGAGAAGCAGAGAAGAAGAGAGGGAGGATAGAAGAGAGAGGTGGAGAGAAGCAGAGAAGAAGAGAGGGGAGGATAGAAGAGAGAGAGTGTGTAGAGAAGCAGAAAATAAGAGAGGGAGGATAGAAGAGAGAGAGGTGTAGAGGAAGCAGAAAATAAGAGAGGGGAGGATAGAAAGAAAGAGGTG
>NW_025746543.1:90000-97500 GCF_021184085.1 Oncorhynchus gorbuscha | reverse complement strand
CTGCTCCAAGTTACCTTCACACACACACACAGAAACCAGAAGGGGACCGTACAAACCAACAATAGTCATTGCTCCAAGTTACCTTCATGCACGAACGCGCGCGCGCGCGCACACACACACACACACACACACACACACACACACACACACACACACACACACACACACACACACACACACACACACACACACACACACACACACACACACACACACACACACACACACACACACACACACGTGGAGAGAATCAGAGAAGAAGAGAGAGGTGGAGAGAATCAGAGAAGAAGAGAGAGAGGTGGAGAGAATCAGAGAAGAAGAGAGAGAGGTGGAGAGAATCAGAAAGAAGAGAGAGGTGGAGAGAATCAGAGAAGAAGAGAGAGAGGTGGAGAGAATCAGAGAAGAAGAGAGAGAGGTGGAGAGAAGCAGAGAAGAAGAGAAAGAGGTGGAGAGAATCAGAGAAGAAGAGAGAGAGTGGAGAGAATCAGAGAAGAAGAGAGAGAGGTGGAGAGAATCAGAGAAGAAGAGAGAGAGGTGGAGAGAATCAGAGAAGAAGAGAGAGAGGTGGAGAGAATCAGAGAAGAAGAGAGAGAGGTGGAGAGAATCAGAGAAGAAGAGAGAGAGGTGGAGAGAATCAGAGAAGAAGAGAGAGAGGTGGAAAGAATCAGAAGAAGAGAGAGTGGAAGAGAAGCAGAGAAGAAGAGAGAGAGGTGGAGAGAATCAGAGAAGAAGAGAGAGGTGGAGAGAATCAGAGAAGAAGAGAGAGGTGGAGAGAATCAGAGAAGAAGAGAGAGAGGTGGAGAGAATCAGAGAAGAAGAGAGAGAGGTGGAGAGAATCAGAGAAGAAGAGAGAGGTGGAGAGAAGCAGAGAAGAAGAGAGAGGTGGAGAGAAGCAGAGAAGAAGAGAGAGGTGGAGAGAAGCAGTACACACACAAAATGAAATGTGTTACCATCAGTCTTGATCCTCAGTGCTGTCCGCACCAGGGCAAACAGGGTGGCATTGAACATGACCGTGCCATCGCTGTTCAGGGGCATGTTCATGGAGACCAGACGCTTGCAGGCCACCCGGTGGGGACAGAGCTTCCCGAAGCCCAAAGGAGGCTGAATCCTCCTCAACAGAGTTACCACATCTAGGTGCTTGATACGACCCTGTAGAACAGACAACAATATTTAGAGACAGAGAGAGAGAGAGAGAGAGAGAGAGAGAGAGAGAGAGAGAGAGAGAGAGAGAGAGAGAGAGAGAGAGAGAGAGAGAGAGAGAGACAGAGAGACAGAGAGACAGAGAGAGAGAGAGAGACTAAGAGGGAGGGAGGGAGGGAGGGGAAGTTGCTGTTTGAAGTTGTACTAACTTGGCCTCTGGGTCGTACTCAGCCCAGATCCTCTTGAACTCATCCAGGTGGTGAGGTCCTAGAATAGACCAGTCTCTGGTCAGGTAGTCAAAGTTATCCATGATCACAGCTACAAACAGGTTGATGATCTGTGGACAGAGAGACAACAGACCCCATTAATCAACTCATCAGTCTCAATGCCAGCTGACAGAGAGACAACAGACCCCATTAATCAACTCATCAGTCTCAATGCCAGCTGACAGAGAGACAACAGACCCCATTAATCAACTCATCAGTCTCAATGCCAGCTGACAGAGAGACAACATACCCCATTAATCAACTCATCAGTCTCAATGCCAGCTGACGAGAGACAACAGACCCCATTAATCAACTCATCAGTCTCAATGCCAGCTGACAGAGAGACAACAGACCCCATTAATCAACTCATCAGTCTCAATGCCAGCTGACAGAGAGACAACAGACCCCATTAATCAACTCATCAGTCTCAATGCCAGCTGACAGAGAGACAACAGACCCCATTAATCAACTCATCAGTCTCAATGCCAGCTGACAGAGAGACAACAGACCCCATTAATCAACTCATCAGTCTCAATGCCAGCTGACAGAGAGACAACAGACCCATTAATCAACTCATCAGTCTCAATGCCAGCTGACAGAGAGACAACAGACCCCATTAATCAACTCATCAGTCTCAATGCCAGCTGACAGAGAGACAACAGACCCCATTAATCAACTCACGTCCAGCTCAGTCTGCCAGCTGACAGAGACAACAGACCCCATTAATCAACTCATCAGTTCAATGCCAGCTGACAGAGAGACAACAGACCCCATTAATCAACTCATCAGTCTCAATGCCAGCTGACAGAGAGACAACAGACCCCATTAATCAACTCATCAGTCTCAATGCCAGCTGACAGAGAGACAACAGACCCCATTAATCAACTCATCAGTCTCAATGCCAGCTGACAGAGAGACAACAGACCCCATTAATCAACTCATCAGTCTCAATGCCAGCTGACAGAGAGACAACAGACCCCATTAATCAACTCATCAGTCTCAATGCCAGCTGACAGAGAGACAACAGACCCATTAATCAACTCATCAGTCTCAATGCCAGCTGACAGAGACAACAGACCCCATTAATCAACTCATCAGTCTCAATGCCAGCTGACAGAGAGACAACAGACCCATTAATCAACTCATCAGTCTCAATGCCAGCTGACAGAGAGACAACAGACCCCATTAATCAACTCATCAGTCTCAATGCCAGCTGACAGAGAGACAACGGACCAGAATAATCAACTCATCAGTCCCAATAACAGCTGACAAAGAGATAACAGACCAGAAAAATCAACTCGATTGGTTTCTCTACCAGTGGGATTGTTCCTCCTGGCTCTCTGTAGCTAGTGGGATTGTCCTCCTTGCTCTCTGTAGCTAGTGGGATTGTCTCTCCTGGTTCTCTGTAGCTGAGTGGGATTGTCTCTCCTGGTTCTCTGTAGCTAGTGGGATTGTCCCTCCTTGCTCTCTGTAGCTAGTGGGATTGTCTCTCCTGGTTCTCTGTAGCTAGTGGGATTGTCTCTCCTGGTTCTCTGTAGCTAGTGGGATTGTCCCTCCTTGCTCTCTGTAGCTAGTGGGATTGTCTCTCCTGGTTCTCTGTAGCTAGTGGGATTGTCCTCCCCGCCTCCGTAGCTAGTGGGATTGTCTCTCCTGGTTCTCTGTAGCTAGTGGGATTGTCCTCCCCGCCCTCCGTAGCTAGTGGGATTGTCCCCCCTGACTCTCCGTAGCTAGTGGGATTGTCCCTCCCCGCTCTCTGTAGCTAGTGGGATTGTCCCTCCCCGCCTCCGTAGCTAGTGGGGATTGTCCCCCTGACTCTCCGTAGCTAGTGGGATTGTCCCTCCCCGCTCTCTGTAGCTAGTGGGATTGTCCCTCCTTGCTCTCTGTAGCTAGTGGGATTGTCCCTCCCCGCCTCCGTAGCTAGTGGGATTGTCCCTCCTGCTCTCCGTAGCTAGTGGGATTGTCCCTCCTTGCTCTCCGTAGCTAGTGGATTGTCCCTCCTTGCCTCCGTAGCTAGTGGGATTGTCCCTCCTTGCTCTCTGTAGCTAGTGGGGATTGTCTCTCCTGGTTCTCTGTAGCTAGTGGGATTGTCCCTCTCCGCTCTCCGTAGCTAGTGGGATTGTCCCCCTGACTCTCCGTAGCTAGTGGGATTGTCCCCCTGACTCTCCGTAGCTAGTGGGATTGTCCCTCCTTGCTCTCCGTAGCTAGTGGGATTGTCCCTCCCCGCCTCCGTAGCTAGTGGGATTGTCCCTCCTTGCTCTCCGTAGCTAGTGGGATTGTCCCTCCTTGCTCTCCGTAGCTAGTGGGATTGTCCCTCCCCGCTCTCCATAGCTAGTGGGATTGTCCCTCCTTGCTCTCCGTAGCTAGTGGGATTGTCCCTCCCCGCTCTCCGTAGCTAGTGGGATTGTCCCTCCTTGCTCTCCGTAGCTAGTGGGATTGTCCCTCCTGACTCTCCGTTGCTAGTGGGATTGTCCCTTCCCGCTCTCTGTAGCTAGTGGGATTGTCCCTCCCCGCTCTCCGTAGCTAGTGGGATTGTCCCTCCTTGCTCTCCGTAGCTAGTGGGATTGTCCCTCCTTGCTCTCCGTAGCTAGTGGGATTGTCCCTCCTGACTCTCCGTTGCTAGTGGGATTGTCCCTCCTTGCTCTCCGTAGCTAGTGGGATTGTCCTCCCCCGCTCTCCGTAGCTAGTGGGATTGTCCCTCCTTGCTCTCCGTAGCTAGTGGGATTGTCCCTCCTTGCTCTCCGTAGCTAGTGGGATTGTCCCTCCCCGCCCTCTCCGTAGCTAGTGGGATTGTCCCTCCTTGCTCTCCGTAGCTAGTGGGATTGTCCTCCTTGCTCTCCGTAGCTAGTGGGATTGTCCCTGGGATTGTCCCTCCCCGCTAGTGGGATTGTCCCTCCCCCGCCTCCGTAGCTAGTGGGATTGTCCCTCCTTGCTCTCCGTAGCTAGTGGGATTGTCCCTCCTGACTCTCCGTCTGTGGGATTGCTAGTGGGATTGTCCCTCCCCGCTCTCCGTAGCTAGTGGGATTGTCCCTCCTGCTCTCCGTAGCTAGTGGGATTGTCCCTCCCCGCCTCCGTAGCTAGTGGGATTGTCCCTCCTTGCTCTCCGTAGCTAGTGGGATTGTCCCTCCTGACTCTCCGTTGCTAGTGGGATTGTCCCTTCCCGCTCTCTGTAGCTAGTGGGATTGTCCCTCCCCGCTCTCCGTAGCTAGTGGGATTGTCCCTCCCCGCTCTCCGTAGCTAGTGGGATTGTCCCTCCTTGCTCTCCGTAGCTAGTGGGATTGTCCCTCCTGACTCTCCGTTGCTAGTGGGATTGTCCCTCCTTGCTATCTGTAGCTAGTGGGATTGTCTCTCCTTGCTCTCTGTAGCTAGTGGGATTGTCCCTCCTTGCTCTCTGTAGCTAGTGGGATTGTCCCTCCCCGCTCTCCGTAGCTAGTGGTATTGTCCCTCCCCGCTCTCTGTAGCTAGTGGGGTTGTCCCTCCTTGCTCTCTGTAGCTAGTGGGATTGTCTCTCCTTGGTCTCTGTAGCTAGTGGGATTGTCCCTCCTTGCTATCTGTAGCTAGTGGGATTGTCTCTCCTTGCTCTCTGTAGCTAGTGGGATTGTCCCTCCTTGCTCTCTGTAGCTAGTGGGATTGTCCCTCCCCGCTCTCCGTAGCTAGTGGTATTGTCCCTCCCCGCTCTCTGTAGCTAGTGGGGTTGTCCCTCCTTGCTCTCTGTAGCTAGTGGGATTGTCCCTCCCCGCTCTCCGTAGCTAGTGGGATTGTCCCTCCTTGCTCTCTGTAGCTAGTGGGATTGTCCCTCCTGACTCTCCGTTGCTAGTGGGATTGTCCCTTCCCGCTCTCTGTAGCTAGTGGGATTGTCCCTCCCCGCTCTCCGTAGCTAGTGGGATTGTCCCTCCTTGCTCTCCGTAGCTAGTGGGATTGTCCCTCCTTGCTCTCCGTAGCTAGTGGGATTGTCCCTCCTGACTCTCCGTTGCTAGTGGGATTGTCCCTCCTTGCTCTCCGTAGCTAGTGGGATTGTCCCTCCCCGCTCTCCGTAGCTAGTGGGATTGTCCCTCCTTGCTCTCCGTAGCTAGTGGGATTGTCCTCCTTGCTCTCCGTAGCTAGTGGGATTGTCCCTCCCGCTCTCCGTAGCTAGTGGGATTGTCCCTCCTTGCTCTCCGTAGCTAGTGGGATTGTCCCTCCTTGCTCTCCGTAGCTAGTGGGATTGTCCCTCCCCGCTCTCCGTAGCTAGTGGGATTGTCCCTCCTTGCTCTCCGTAGCTAGTGGGATTGTCCCTCCCCGCTCTCCGTAGCTAGTGGGATTGTCCCTCCTTGCTCTCCGTAGCTAGTGGGATTGTCCCTCCTGACTCTCCGTTGCTAGTGGGATTGTCCCTTCCCGCTCTCTGTAGCTAGTGGGATTGTCCCTCCCCGCTCTCCGTAGCTAGTGGGATTGTCCCTCCTTGCTCTCCGTAGCTAGTGGGATTGTCCCTCCCCGCTCTCCGTAGCTAGTGGGATTGTCCCTCCTTGCTCTCCGTAGCTAGTGGGATTGTCCCTCCTGACTCTCCGTTGCTAGTGGGATTGTCCCTTCCCGCTCTCTGTAGCTAGTGGGATTGTCCCTCCCCGCTCTCCGTAGCTAGTGGGATTGTCCCTCCCCGCTCTCCGTAGCTAGTGGGATTGTCCCTCCTTGCTCTCCGTAGCTAGTGGGATTGTCCCTCCTGACTCTCCGTTGCTAGTGGGATTGTCCCTCCTTGCTATCTGTAGCTAGTGGGATTGTCTCTCCTTGCTCTCTGTAGCTAGTGGGATTGTCCCTCCTTGCTCTCTGTAGCTAGTGGGATTGTCCCTCCCCGCTCTCCGTAGCTAGTGGTATTGTCCCTCCCCGCTCTCTGTAGCTAGTGGGGTTGTCCCTCCTTGCTCTCTGTAGCTAGTGGGATTGTCTCTCCTTGGTCTCTGTAGCTAGTGGGATTGTCCCTCCTTGCTATCTGTAGCTAGTGGGATTGTCTCTCCTTGCTCTCTGTAGCTAGTGGGATTGTCCCTCCTTGCTCTCTGTAGCTAGTGGGATTGTCCCTCCCCGCTCTCCGTAGCTAGTGGTATTGTCCCTCCCCGCTCTCTGTAGCTAGTGGGGTTGTCCCTCCTTGCTCTCTGTAGCTAGTGGGATTGTCCCTCCCCGCTCTCCGTAGCTAGTGGGATTGTCCCTCCCGCTCTCTCTGTAGCTAGTGGGATTGTCCCTCCTTGCTCTCCGTAGCTACTTACCAGGAAGGCACAGAGCATGTAGAAGCTGACGAAGTAGAAGATAGCGAAGTGACTCCCACACTGGTCCTCGCTGGCTGGTCCCACCTCTGACCCCTTCTCACAGGGTCGCATGGGGGCGCATGCCAGCATGATCTCCTGCCACGCCTCGCCTGTGGCACACCTGGGCACAGGTAAACAAGCAGCTGTCACACACAGAAGGCTCTACTGTACAGGAAGAATGGGCACCATGAAGGGTCCACCTGGTGGTGAAATGCTGCATGGTTTCCTACCTTTAAAGGTAGAGTTTTCAAACAAAAAGTGGGAAACGACATCACGGCTTGCAGAAGAGATGGAAAGGATGCACAGGGGTTTGATAAAACACCATGACTCTGAGTTGGCAGTGCTTTCATGATCTCCAGATCTGTTGGGGGCTTTTAAATCAGGAATTTGTGACGTTGGTTTACAGTCTGGAAAGAGAGGAGGAGAACAGACGGCTCACCTGAAGAGCAGGAGTGTAGCCTGGGGGAAGGTCTGGAAGTTGTTGTTCCTGTTGATCTGACTGTTGTCCCTCAGGGCTATCTTACCAAACATCTGCAGGGGGCAAGGTTGTTAGGAGACACAGGGCACGCCAGGTCAACATGGTGCAAGACAGCCACAGAGGACAGGGGACATCGTCAGGTCAGTATCACAGAGGACAGACAACATCGTCAGGTCAGTACCACAGAGGACAGGGGACATCGTCAGGTCAGTATCACAGAGGACAGACAACATCGTCAGGTCAGTACCACAGAGGACAGGGGACATCGTCAGGTCAGTATCACAGAGGACAGACAACATCGTCAGGTCAGTATCACAGAGGACAGGGGACATCGTCAGGTCAGTACCACAGA
>NW_025746543.1:80000-85000 GCF_021184085.1 Oncorhynchus gorbuscha | reverse complement strand
CACAATGCATTACACTTCCTGTTCTCCAGCAGAGAATACAACTAACAGACACAATGCATTACACTTCCTGTTCTCCAGCAGAGAATACAACTAACAGACACAATGCATTACACTTCCTGTTCTCCAGCAGAGAATACAACTAACAGACACAATGCATTACACTTCCTGTTCTCCAGCAGAGAATACAACTAACAGACACAATGCATTACACTTCCTGTTCTCCAGCAGAGAATACAACTAACAGACACAATGCATTACACTTCCTGTTCTCCAGCAGAGAATACAACTAACAGACACAATGCATTACACTTCCTGTTCTCCAGCAGAGAATACAACTAACAGACACAATGCATTACACTTCCTGTTCTCCAGCAGAGAATACAACTAACAGACACAATGCATTACACTTCCTGTTCTCCAGCAGAGAATACAACTAACAGACACAATGCATTACACTTCCTGTTCTCCAGCAGAGAATACAACTAACAGACACAATGCATTACACTTCCTGTTCTCCAGCAGAGAATACAACTAACAGACACAATGCATTACACTTCCTGTTCTCCAGCAGAGAATACAACTAACAGACACAATGCATTACACTTCCTGTTCTCCAGCAGAGAATACAACTAACAGACACAATGCATTACACTTCCTGTTCTCCAGCAGAGAATACAACTAACAGACACAATGCATTACACTTCCTGTTCTCCAGCAGAGAATACAACTAACAGACACAATGCATTACACTTCCTGTTCTCCAGCAGAGAATACAACTAACAGACACAATGCATTACACTTCCTGTTCTCCAGCAGAGAATACAACTAACAGACACAATGCATTACACTTCCTGTTCTCCAGCAGAGAATACAACTAACAGACACAATGCATTACACTTCCTGTTCTCCAGCAGAGAATACAACTAACAGACACAATGCATTACACTTCCTGTTCTCCAGCAGAGAATACAACTAACAGACACAATGCATTACACTTCCTGTTCTCCAGCAGAGAATACAACTAACAGACACAATGCATTACACTTCCTGTTCTCCAGCAGAGAATACAACTAACAGACACAATGCATTACACTTCCTGTTCTCCAGCAGAGAATACAACTAACAGACACAATGCATTACACTTCCTGTTCTCCAGCAGAGAATACAACTAACAGACACAATGCATTACACTTCCTGTTCTCCAGCAGAGAATACAACTAACAGACACAATGCATTACACTTCCTGTTCTCCAGCAGAGAATACAACTAACAGACACAATGCATTACACTTCCTGTTCTCCAGCAGAGAATACAACTAACAGACACAATGCATTACACTTCCTGTTCTCCAGCAGAGAATACAACTAACAGACACAATGCATTACACTTCCTGTTCTCCAGCAGAGAATACAACTAACAGACACAATGCATTACACTTCCTGTTCTCCAGCAGAGAATACAACTAACAGACACAATGCATTACACTTCCTGTTCTCCAGCAGAGAATACAACTAACAGACACAATGCATTACACTTCCTGTTCTCCAGCAGAGAATACAACTAACAGACACAATGCATTACACTTCCTGTTCTCCAGCAGAGAATACAACTAACAGACACAATGCATTACACTTCCTGTTCTCCAGCAGAGAATACAACTAACAGACACAATGCATTACACTTCCTGTTCTCCAGCAGAGAATACAACTAACAGACACAATGCATTACACTTCCTGTTCTCCAGCAGAGAATACAACTAACAGACACAATGCATTACACTTCCTGTTCTCCAGCAGAGAATACAACTAACAGACACAATGCATTACACTTCCTGTTCTCCAGCAGAGAATACAACTAACAGACACAATGCATTACACTTCCTGTTCTCCAGCAGAGAATACAACTAACAGACACAATGCATTACACTTCCTGTTCTCCAGCAGAGAATACAACTAACAGACACAATGCATTACACTTCCTGTTCTCCAGCAGAGAATACAACTAACAGACACAATGCATTACACTTCCTGTTCTCCAGCAGAGAATACAACTAACAGACACAATGCATTACACTTCCTGTTCTCCAGCAGAGAATACAACTAACAGACACAATGCATTACACTTCCTGTTCTCCAGCAGAGAATACAACTAACAGACACAATGCATTACACTTCCTGTTCTCCAGCAGAGAATACAACTAACAGACACAATGCATTACACTTCCTGTTCTCCAGCAGAGAATACAACTAACAGACACAATGCATTACACTTCCTGTTCTCCAGCAGAGAATACAACTAACAGACACAATGCATTACACTTCCTGTTCTCCAGCAGAGAATACAACTAACAGACACAATGCATTACACTTCCTGTTCTCCAGCAGAGAATACAACTAACAGACACAATGCATTACACTTCCTGTTCTCCAGCAGAGAATACAACTAACAGACACAATGCATTACACTTCCTGTTCTCCAGCAGAGAATACAACTAACAGACACAATGCATTACACTTCCTGTTCTCCAGCAGAGAATACAACTAACAGACACAATGCATTACACTTCCTGTTCTCCAGCAGAGAATACAACTAACAGACACAATGCATTACACTTCCTGTTCTCCAGCAGAGAATACAACTAACAGACACAATGCATTACACTTCCTGTTCTCCAGCAGAGAATACAACTAACAGACACAATGCATTACACTTCCTGTTCTCCAGCAGAGAATACAACTAACAGACACAATGCATTACACTTCCTGTTCTCCAGCAGAGAATACAACTAACAGACACAATGCATTACACTTCCTGTTCTCCAGCAGAGAATACAACTAACAGACACAATGCATTACACTTCCTGTTCTCCAGCAGAGAATACAACTAACAGACACAATGCATTACACTTCCTGTTCTCCAGCAGAGAATACAACTAACAGACACAATGCATTACACTTCCTGTTCTCCAGCAGAATACATACAGACACAATAACTTCAGAGAGAATACAACTAACAGACACAATGCATTACACTTCCTGTTCTCCAGCAGAGAATACAACTAACAGACACAATGCATTACACTTCCTGTTCTCCAGCAGAGAATACAACTAACAGACACAATGCATTACACTTCCTGTTCTCCAGCAGAGAATACAACTAACAGACACAATGCATTACACTTCCTGTTCTCCAGCAGAGAATACAACTAACAGACACAATGCATTACACTTCCTGTTCTCCAGCAGAGAATACAACTAACAGACACAATGCATTACACTTCCTGTTCTCCAGCAGAGAATACAACTAACAGACACAATGACACAATGCATTACACTTCCTGTTCTCCAGCAGAGAATACAACTAACAGACACAATGCATTACACTTCCTGTTCTCCAGCAGAGAATACAACTAACAGACACAATGCATTACACTTCCTGTTCTCCAGCAGAGAATACAACTAACAGACACAATGCATTACACTTCCTGTTCTCCAGCAGAGAATACAACTAACAGACACAATGCATTACACTTCCTGTTCTCCAGCAGAGAATACAACTAACAGACACAATGCATTACACTTCCTGTTCTCCAGCAGAGAATACAACTAACAGACACAATGCATTACACTTCCTGTTCTCCAGCAGAGGATACAACTAACAGACACAATGCATTACACTTCCTGTTCTCCAGCAGGGAATACAACTTCCTGTTCTCAACAGACACAATGCATTACACTTCCTGTTCTCCAGCAGAGGATACAACTAACAGACACAATGCATTACACTTCCTGTTCTCCAGCAGAGAATACAACTAACAGACACAATGCATTACACTTCCTGTTCTCCAGCAGAGAATACAACTAACAGACACAATGCATTACACTTCCTGTTCTCCAGAGGACAACGAGCAAAGCTTTTCATGGTCCTATTAATATTTCAAAAGCCCCCAAACAAAAACTAGGCTATAAAATATTTACACAATCCTCTATAGGCAAAATGTTCCTTTCAATTTAAGTTCGGACAACATTTGATTAACTAGAGTACCTTGGGAGGCCCTTAAGAATTCACAAGGTAAACCACAACTTGACAAAACAACCAACTGACATTAAACTACACAATACACACTGACAAATCACAGCAGGTAATATAGACAACAAACTACAAAACACTACAACACAACTTTTACACAGTAGAAACTAGTTTCACAACCTTTACCAGACTGAGAACAACAACAACCAACTTTTACACAGTAGAAACTAGTTTCACAACCTTTACCAGACTGAACAACAACAACCAACTTTTACACAGTAGAAACTAGTTTCACAACCTTCACCAGACTGAACAACAACAACCAACTTTTACACAGTAGAAACTAGTTTCACAACCTTTACCAGACTGAACAACAACAACCAACTTTTACACAGTAGAAACTAGTTTCACAACCTTTACCAGACTGAACAACAACAACCAACTTTTACACAGTAGAAACTAGTTTCACAACCTTTACCAGACTGAACAACAACAACCAACTTTTACACAGTAGAAACTAGTTTCACAACCTTTACCAGGTAGAACAACAATAACCAACTTTTACACAGTAGAAACTAGTTTCACAACATTTACAAGACTGAACAACAATAACCAACTTTTACACAGTAGAAACTAGTTTCACAACCTTTACCAGACTGAACAACAACAACCAACTTTTACACAGTAGAAACTAGTTTCACAACCTTTACCAGACTGAACAACAACAACCAACTTTTACACAGTAGAAACTAGTTTCACAACCTTTACCAGACTGAACAACAACAACCAACTTTTACACAGTAGAAACTAGTTTCACAACCTTCACCAGACTGAACAACAACAAGAACAAGGCAATGCATTGAACCATTGGTTATTAGGTATTATTCCTCATAGAGCCACCAGCTCTGTGTTTAAGTCAAGGAGGTAAAACCACAGGAGGACAGTAGGGGAGCAACTGTGTCACACAGAGA
>NW_025746543.1:27500-75000 GCF_021184085.1 Oncorhynchus gorbuscha | reverse complement strand
TACTGGTCAAGGTGAGTGACTGGTATAGCAGAGGAGGGTATATATATCTGGCAGACAGATACTGGTCAAGGTGAGTGACTGGTATAGCAGAGGAGGGTATATATATCTGGCAGACAGATACTGGTCAAGGTGAGTGACTGGTATAGCAGAGGAGGGTATATATATATCTGGCAGACAGATACTGGTCAAGGTGAGTGACTGGTATAGCAGAGGAGGGTATATATATCTGGCAGACAGATACTGGTCAAGGTGAGTGACTGGTATAGCAGAGGAGGGTATATATATCTGGCAGACAGATACTGGTCAAGGTGAGTGACTGGTATAGCAGAGGAGGGTATATATATCTGGCAGACAGATACTGGTCAAGGTGAGTGACTGGTATAGCAGAGGAGGGTATATATATCTGGCAGACAGATACTGGTCAAGGTGAGTGACTGGTATAGCAGAGGAGGGTATATATATCTGGCAGACAGATACTGGTCAAGGTGAGTGACTGGTATAGCAGAGGAGGGTATATATATCTGGCAGACAGATACTGGTCAAGGTGAGTGACTGGTATAGCAGAGGAGGTGAGTATATATATATGGCAGACAGATACTGGTCAAGGTGAGTGACTGGTATAGCAGAGGAGGGTATATATATCTGGCAGACAGATACTGGTCAAGGTGAGTGACTGGTATAGCAGAGGAGGGTATATATATCTGGCAGACAGATACTGGTCAAGGTGAGTGACTGGTATAGCAGAGGAGGGTATATATATCTGGCAGACAGATACTGGTCAAGGTGAGTGACTATATAGCAGAGGAGGGTATATATATCTGGCAGACAGATACTGGTCAAGGTGAGTGACTGGTATAGCAGAGGAGGGTATATATATCTGGCAGACAGATACTGGTCAAGGTGAGTGACTGGTATAGCAGAGGAGGGTATATATATCTGGCAGACAGATACTGGTCAAGGTGAGTGACTGGTATAGCAGAGGAGGGTATATATATCTGGCAGACAGATACTGGTCAAGGTGGTCAAGTGACTGGTATAGCAGAGGAGGGTATATATATCTGGCAGACAGATACTGGTCAAGGTGAGTGACTGGTATAGCAGAGGAGGGTATATATATCTGGCAGACAGATACTGGTCAAGGTGAGTGACTGGTATAGCAGAGGAGGGTATATATATCTGGCAGACAGATACTGGTCAAGGTGAGTGACTGGTATAGCAGAGGAGGGTATATATATCTGGCAGACAGATACTGGTCAAGGTGAGTGACTGGTATAGCAGAGGAGGGTATATATATCTGGCAGACAGATACTGGTCAAGGTGAGTGACTGGTATAGCAGAGGAGGGTATATATATCTGGCAGACAGATACTGGTCAAGGTGAGTGACTGGTATAGCAGAGGAGGGTATATATATCTGGCAGACAGATACTGGTCAAGGTGAGTGACTGGTATAGCAGAGGAGGGTATATATATCTGGCAGACAGATACTGGTCAAGGTGAGTGACTGGTATAGCAGAGGAGGGTATATATATCTGGCAGACAGATACTGGTCAAGGTGAGTGACTGGTATAGCAGAGGAGGGTATATATATATCTGGCAGACAGATACTGGTCAAGGTGAGTGACTGGTATAGCAGAGGAGGGTATATATATCTGGCAGACAGATACTGGTCAAGGTGAGTGACTGGTATAGCAGAGGAGGGTATATATATCTGGCAGACAGATACTGGTCAAGGTGAGTGACTGGTATAGCAGAGGAGGGTATATATATCTGGCAGACAGATACTGGTCAAGGTGAGTGACTGGTATAGCAGAGGAGGGTATATATATCTGGCAGACAGATACTGGTCAAGGTGAGTGACTGGTATAGCAGAGGAGGGTATATATATCTGGCAGACAGATACTGGTCAAGGTGAGTGACTGGTATAGCAGAGGAGGGTATATATATCTGGCAGACAGATACTGGTCAAGGTGAGTGACTGGTATAGCAGAGGAGGGTATATATATCTGGCAGACAGATACTGGTCAAGGTGAGTGACTGGTATAGCAGAGGAGGGTATATATATCTGGCAGACAGATACTGGTCAAGGTGAGTGACTGGTATAGCAGAGGAGGGTATATATATCTGGCAGACAGATACTGGTCAAGGTGAGTGACTGGTATAGCAGAGGAGGGTATATATATCTGGCAGACAGATACTGGTCAAGGTGAGTGACTGGTATAGCAGAGGAGGGTATATATATCTGGCAGACAGATACTGGTCAAGGTGAGTGACTGGTATAGCAGAGGAGGGTATATATATCTGGCAGACAGATACTGGTCAAGGTGAGTGACTGGTATAGCAGAGGAGGGTATATATATCTGGCAGACAGATACTGGTCAAGGTGAGTGACTGGTATAGCAGAGGAGGGTATATATATCTGGCAGACAGATACTGGTCAAGGTGAGTGACTGGTATAGCAGAGGAGGGTATATATATCTGGCAGACAGATACTGGTCAAGGTGAGTGACTGGTATAGCAGAGGAGGGTATATATATCTGGCAGACAGATACTGGCAGACAGAGAGGAGGGTACTGGCAGACAGATACTGGTCAAGGTGAGTGACTGGTATAGCAGAGGAGGGTATATATATCTGGCAGACAGATACTGGTCAAGGTGAGTGACTGGTATAGCAGAGGAGGGTATATATATCTGGCAGACAGATACTGGTCAAGGTGAGTGACTGGTATAGCAGAGGAGGGTATATATATCTGGCAGACAGATACTGGTCAAGGTGAGTGACTGGTATAGCAGAGGAGGGTATATATATCTGGCAGACAGATACTGGTCAAGGTGAGTGACTGGTATAGCAGAGGAGGGTATATATATCTGGCAGACAGATACTGGTCAAGGTGAGTGACTGGTATAGCAGAGGAGGGTATATATATCTGGCAGACAGATACTGGTCAAGGTGAGTGACTGGTATAGCAGAGGAGGGTATATATATCTGGCAGACAGATACTGGTCAAGGTGAGTGACTGGTATAGCAGAGGAGGGTATATATATCTGGCAGACAGATACTGGTCAAGGTGAGTGACTGGTATAGCAGAGGAGGGTATATATATCTGGCAGACAGATACTGGTCAAGGTGAGTGACTGGTATAGCAGAGGAGGGTATATATATATCTGGCAGACAGATACTGGTCAAGGTGAGTGACTGGTATAGCAGAGGAGGGTATATATATCTGGCAGACAGATACTGGTCAAGGTGAGTGACTGGTATAGCAGAGGAGGGTATATATATCTGGCAGACAGATACTGGTCAAGGTGAGTGACTGGTATAGCAGAGGAGGGTATATATATCTGGCAGACAGATACTGGTCAAGGTGAGTGACTGGTATAGCAGAGGAGGGTATATATATCTGGCAGACAGATACTGGTCAAGGTGAGTGACTGGTATAGCAGAGGATACTGGTCAGGTGAGTGACTGGTATATATCTGGCAGACAGATACTGGTCAAGGTGAGTGACTGGTATAGCAGAGGAGGGTATATATATCTGGCAGACAGATACTGGTCAAGGTGAGTGACTGGTATAGCAGAGGAGGGTATATATATCTGGCAGACAGATACTGGTCAAGGTGAGTGACTGGTATAGCAGAGGAGGGTATATATATCTGGCAGACAGATACTGGTCAAGGTGAGTGACTGGTATAGCAGAGGAGGGTATATATATCTGGCAGACAGATACTGGTCAAGGTGAGTGACTGGTATAGCAGAGGAGGGTATATATATATCTGGCAGACAGATACTGGTCAAGGTGAGTGACTGGTATAGCAGAGGAGGGTATATATATCTGGCAGACAGATACTGGTCAAGGTGAGTGACTGGTATAGCAGAGGAGGGTATATATATCTGGCAGACAGATACTGGTCAAGGTGAGTGACTGGTATAGCAGAGGAGGGTATATATATCTGGCAGACAGATACTGGTCAAGGTGAGTGAGAGGAGGGTATATATATCTGGCAGACAGATACTGGTCAAGGTGAGTGACTGGTATAGCAGAGGAGGGTATATATATCTGGCAGACAGATACTGGTCAAGGTGAGTGACTGGTATAGCAGAGGAGGTATATATATATCTGGCAGACAGATACTGGTCAAGGTGAGTGACTGGTATAGCAGAGGAGGGTATATATATCTGGCAGACAGATACTGGTCAAGGTGAGTGACTGGTATAGCAGAGGAGGGTATATATATCTGGCAGACAGATACTGGTCAAGGTGAGTGACTGGTATAGCAGAGGAGGGTATATATATCTGGCAGACAGATACTGGTCAAGGTGAGTGACTGGTATAGCAGAGGAGGGTATATATATCTGGCAGACAGATACTGGTCAAGGTGAGTGACTGGTATAGCAGAGGAGGGTATATATATCTGGCAGACAGATACTGGTCAAGGTGAGTGACTGGTATAGCAGAGGAGGGTATATATATCTGGCAGACAGATACTGGTCAAGGTGAGTGACTGGTATAGCAGAGGAGGGTATATATATCTGGCAGACAGATACTGGTCAAGGTGAGTGACTGGTATAGCAGAGGAGAGTATATATATATCTGGCAGACAGATACTGGTCAAGGTGAGTGACTGGTATAGCAGAGGAGGGTATATATATATCTGGCAGACAGATACTGGTCAAGGTGAGTGACTGGTATAGCAGAGGAGAGTATATATATCTGGCAGACAGATACTGGTCAAGGTGAGTGACTGGTATAGCAGAGGAGGGTATATATATATCTGGCAGACAGATACTGGTCAAGGTGAGTGACTGGTATAGCAGAGGAGGGTATATATATCTGGCAGACAGATACTGGTCAAGGTGAGTGACTGGTATAGCAGAGGAGGGTATATATATCTGGCAGACAGATACTGGTCAAGGTGAGTGACTGGTATAGCAGAGGAGGGTATATATATATCTGGCCGACAGATACTGGTCAAGGTGAGTGACTGGTATAGCAGAGGAGGGTATATATATCTGGCCGACAGATACTGGTCAAGGTGAGTGACTGGTATAGCAGAGGAGGGTATATATATATCTGGCAGACAGATACTGGTCAAGGTGAGTGACTGGTATAGCAGAGGAGGGTATATATATCTGGCCGACAGATACTGGTCAAGGTGAGTGACTGGTATAGCAGAGGAGGGTATATATATATCTGGCCGACAGATACTGGTCAAGGTGAGTGACTGGTATAGCAGAGGAGGGTATATATATATCTGGCCGACAGATACTGGTCAAGGTGAGTGACTGGTATAGCAGAGGAGGGTATATATATATCTGGCAGACAGATACTGGTCAAGGTGAGAGACTGGTATAGCAGAGGAGGGTATATATATCTGTCCGACAGATACTGGTCAAGGTGAGTGACTGGTGAATGCACCAATTTGTAAGTCGCTCTGGATAAGAGCGTCTGCTAAATGACTTAAATGTAAATGTAAATGGTATAGCAGAGGAGGGTATATATATCTGGCCGACAGATACTGGTCAAGGTGAGTGACTGGTATAGCAGAGGAGGGTATATATATCTGGCCGACAGATACTGGTCAAGGTGAGTGACTGGTGAATGCACCAATTTGTAAGTCGCTCTGGATAAGAGCGTCTGCTAAATGACTTAAATGTAAATGTAAATGGTATAGCAGAGGAGGGTATATATATCTGGCAGACAGATACTGGTCAAGGTGAGTGACTGGTATAGCAGAGGAGGGTATATATATCTGGCAGACAGATACTGGTCAAGGTGAGTGACTGGTATAGCAGAGGAGGGTATATATATCTGGCAGACAGATACTGGTCAAGGTGAGTGACTGGTATAGCAGAGGAGGGTATATATATCTGGCAGACAGATACTGGTCAAGGTGAGTGACTGGTATAGCAGAGGAGGGTATATATATCTGGCAGACAGATACTGGTCAAGGTGAGTGACTGGTATAGCAGAGGAGGGTATATATATCTGGCAGACAGATACTGGTCAAGGTGAGTGACTGGTATAGCAGAGGAGGGTATATATATATCTGGCAGACAGATACTGGTCAAGGTGAGTGACTGGTATAGCAGAGGAGGGTATATATATATCTGGCAGACAGATACTGGTCAAGGTGAGTGACTGGTATAGCAGAGGAGGGTATATATATATCTGGCAGACAGATACTGGTCAAGGTGAGTGACTGGTATAGCAGAGGAGGGTATATATATATCTGGCCGACAGATACTGGTCAAGGTGAGTGACTGGTATAGCAGAGGAGGGTATATATATCTGGCCGACAGATACTGGTCAAGGTGAGTGACTGGTATAGCAGAGGAGGGTATATATATCTGGCAGACAGATACTGGTCAAGGTGAGTGACTGGTATAGCAGAGGAGGGTATATATATCTGGCAGACAGATACTGGTCAAGGTGAGTGACTGGTATAGCAGAGGAGGGTATATATATATCTGGCAGACAGATACTGGTCAAGGTGAGTGACTGGTATAGCAGAGGAGGGTATATATATATCTGGCAGACAGATACTGGTCAAGGTGAGTGACTGGTATAGCAGAGGAGGGTATATATATATCTGGCAGACAGATACTGGTCAAGGTGAGTGACTGGTATAGCAGAGGAGGGTATATATATATCTGGCAGACAGATACTGGTCAAGGTGAGTGACTGGTATAGCAGAGGAGGGTATATATATATCTGGCAGACAGATACTGGTCAAGGTGAGTGACTGGTATAGCAGAGGAGGGTATATATATCTGGCAGACAGATACTGGTCATTCATAAAGACCTTTGGTCAAACCTCTCGTGGTCAGGTAGCTTCACTTTCAAAGAGAAGAAAACCACACTTGTCATCCACAGGGCAGCCTAACACTATCGCTGCTTCTCAAAGGGTTAACCTTTCAACTCAACCGTAGGGCACGAGCACAACTAATAGTTACAAGTTGGTACTGTAAGGAAATAGTTGGATTTAGTCTCAACAAAATTCTAGAAGGACTTATGTGTATAGACAAACACAAAGCACTAGTACTACACAATAACAACACAAAGCACTAGTACTACACAATAACAACGCAACAATAACAACACAACAATAACAACGCAACAATAACAACACAACAATAACAACACAAAGCGCTAGTACTACACAATAACAACACAAAGCGCTAGTACTACACAATAACAACACAAAGCGCTAGTACTACACAATAACAACACAAAGCGCTAGTACTACACAATAACAACACAAAGCACTAGTACTACACAATAACAACACAAAGCACTAGTACTACACAATAACAACACAAAGCACTAGTACTACACAATAACAACACAAAGCACTAGTACTACACAATAACAACGCAACAATAACAACACAAAGCACTAGTACTACACAATAACAACACAAAGCACTAGTACTACACAATAACAACACAAAGCACTAGTACTACACAATAACAACGCAACAATAACAACACAAAGCACTAGTACTACACAATAACAACACAAAGCGCTAGTACTACACAATAACAACACAAAGCTATTATTATATTATATTATTATTATTATTATTACAAAGCACTAGTACTACACAATAACAACACAAAGCACTAGTACTACACAATAACAACACAACAATAACAACACAAAGCACTAGTACTACACAATAACAACACAAAGCGCTAGTACTACACAATAACAACACAAAGCACTAGTACTACACAATAACAACACAAAGCACTAGTACTACACAATAACAACACAAAGCACTAGTACTACACAATAACAACGCAACAATAACAACACAAAGCACTAGTACTACACAATAACAACACAAAGCACTAGTACTACACAATAACAACGCAACAATAACAACACAACAGCACATAACTAATATAATCAGCGCACTCAATGTAGCATTTTGCAAGTTTTCTGTTCTCAGAAACATGTCTTTGTTAGTGATCTGAAGCCATGGGTTGTTGCCGTCTAAACTAGAGGAGTGGGTGAAGGGTCTTTGTTAGTGATCTGAAGCCATGGGTTGTTGTCGTCTAAACTAGAGGAGTGGGTGAAGGGTCTTTGTTAGTGATCTGAAGCCATGGGTTGTTGCCGTCTAAACTAGAGGAGTGGGTGAAGGGTCTTTGTTAGTGATCTGAAGCCATGGGTTGTTGCCGTCTAAACTAGAGGAGTGGGGGAAGGGTCTTTGTTAGTGATCTGAAGCCATGGGTTGTTGTCGTCTAAACTAGAGGAGTGGGTGAAGTGTCTTTCATGACTTGTGAAAGGAAAGCTGGCTATTCCGCTATGCTGTCCCAGAGAGATGACCGGTTTATGAACTGACCGGCAGACACAATTAGACAGATAAACCCAGATCAACTATGGGGATCCGATCCAAATGTCATTTGACACAGTTACAGACTGTATCGAGCTGCTATAGGATTGAGCAATCGACCAAATTAGCTACGAGGTCCATTTAATGCAATAGACTCAGGTATAAAAGGTACTGAGTTACTGTAGGATTCACCTGTGAGCTTGGTGTTAAAGGGAATGTTTGACATTTTTCAACTTCATATTCACCCTCTCCAGCACCACCCCAACATCAACATGGGTGAAAACGGTGCGTTTCTACGTTTCATAGTAAAAACAGATAAGAGGAAGATACATGTTTCCAATGACATCATCGGTGTGCATCATGTGATTTTAACCAATTATGAGCAGGCATTACTAATTGGTTGCTGAGGTCATTCGAAACACCTATCTTCCTCTATCGTTTTTTTTTTACTACTTAGAAACACACTATTTGATGTTGGGGTGGTGCAGGAGACGATGGATATGAAGAAGCAACATTTTCACATTTGCCTCTAAGAGTGTAAATACTCATTCAATGGTTCTCATGTCTCATCATGGGAAGTCTCAAAATGCATATCTAGATTCACTAGAGGGGACAAAATGCATTTTTAAAATTTAACTAGGCAAGTCAGTTAAGAACAAATTCTTAATTACAATGACGGCCGACTCCGGCCAAACTCGGACGACGCTGGGCCAATTGAGCACCGCCCTATGGGACTCCCAATCACGACCAGATGTGATTCAGCCTGGATACGAACCAGGGACTGTAGTGACACCTCTTGCACTGAGATGCAGTGCCTTAGACCGCTGCGCCACTCGGGAGCCCCTCAATAGCGACTAAATGTATTTTATATAGGAGATACATTTCTGTTTATATTATGAACAAGGCCAGGAATTTCTCACGAAAGGTGACATCACACACCAGTAAATATTCATGAATAAATGCACGTCTACATGCATAGTTTTGCATACAAGCTAAAGGCTTTATGTAAACAAATGTTTTACAATGACATTTCTTCAGGCCTAAATATATCACCCTTTTTTTCCCAATCATGCTATACAGTGTCAGTCATGCCTTGGGGACTTCACATGTCCCCAATTGTGATGATAATATGCATTGAAAGAAATGTACAAAAAAAACAAACCCAAAACAAGTGCTGAGACAATGCAATAGTCTACATTCTATTGATGCTCAGAGGTGAGAGTGAGAGGCAGGCAGGCAGACTGAAAGGTGGGCTACTTACGTTAACCTCAGTGATCGCTATGTCAACAACGCTACCCACAACTATTAAGGCGTCAAATGTGTTCCATGCATCAACAAAATAATGCTGCGTTGGGTGGAAGAAACAAACAAACAAACAAAGAAAGAAAGAAAGAAAAGAAATGGAAAGAAAAGAAGCAACAAAAGGAGAGAGGGAAAGATAAGAAAGAAAACAGTTATATATGACCTTCTGTGATTAGCGGAAGGTAGAGAGGGAGGAAGGACATTGGTTGAAAATTAAATGACAGTTGAAGTTTGAAAACGGGAGGAAATAAAAGGAGCGAAATCCAAGATGATCGAGAGGAGAAAGCGGCGACCAGTCATGCTTGTCCATGTGGGAAAACAACATCAATAAACAACAACAATAACAAAATCACAACCAAAACAATCCATTTAAATAAAAGAATAGTTGAGTTTCTTTGGTTAGTTAGTGTGTCCTGTTAGTCAAAGTGAAAACCCTAGGACATGTCACAGTCCTGCTTTAGAGCCAGGTCTCTCTTCTGAGGCCTAACGAATGGAACCCTTTCAGTACTCTAGAACTCCTTCAGTACTCTAGAACTCTTTCAGTACTCTAGAACTCTTTCGGTACTCTAGAACGCTCAACTGTTGTTCTGTGTACTGTGAAGAACGAGGAAGCACCTTTTTTTCATCACGTGATGCCTTGGAAACCCTGAATGAGAGCGGCCATCTTGAAATGAATGATGGAGGAAGGAAGAGGGGAGAGGAAGGGAGGAGGGTGGACTTTGGGGAAAGAAACCACACCAGAGAATGGTGCTATAGAAGACAAGATTGTCACAAAGAAAGAGAAGGAAAGAGAAAAGGAAAGAGAGAGAGAAGGACAGAGCGAGTGGAGAGAGAGGGGTGGCGATGTACTTACGTTGATCTCACTCAGAATGACGTCTATTATGCTGCCAATTACGATGAGGAAGTCAAAAACATTCCAAGGATCACTAAAGTAACCCTACACAGGATGGGCGGAGGTGCAAGAGGAGGAGGGGGTAAGAGAGGCAAGTTAGACAGGCATTATTATAGGGAAAAGCCTTCCTTTTCAGCCCTTAAACTCTTCCAACAATGTGTTTGGGGGGTGGCTCATCTCTTCTGAAACTATCTTCTTAGATCTTTTAAGCCAATAGAGCAACAAAATGCATCACTGGTATTAAATGATGAAATATTATTGTGAATGTATTATTGTGAATATTAAAAGTGAATGTGTGTGTCACGTTCTGCTGCTTGCTTGCTGTAGCCTACAGTACAGTTAAGTCATGGCCACGGCTTGTTAGCGTGTAACCTACTACTACCGAAGCTCATCTTTCTGTAAACAGGGCGCAGTATAAAAGCTTACAGGGGTTGATAACATGGCATGTTAAAGGTAAGCACTATTCAGTCAAATATATTCATGTGATTCTATATCAAGCCAGAAGATTATTGCTTATTAAACAAGATATTATTTTTTTCTGTCTCTTTTACTTCCTTCTGTGTGAAAAGGAAATGAGGTCATAATGAAGGGTGGTGTTCTATGTACAGAAGCGTAGCAGAGTGATAGAGCAAGATTGATTTATCCAATATATTATTATTATATTATTATTAACACTAGGGATTTTATTATTATTATTATTATTATTATTATTATTAACACCCAGCATTATATATTATATTATTATTAACACTAGGGATTATATATTATATTATTATTAACACTAGGCATTATATATTATATTATTATTAACACTAGGGATTATATATTATATTATTATTATCACTAGGCATTATATATTATTATTATCACTAGGCATTATATATTATTATTATCACTAGGCATTATATATTATTATTAACACTAGGGAATATATATATTATTATTATCACTAGGGATTCTATATTATTATATTATATTATTATTATCACTAGGCATTATATATTATTATTATCACTAGGCATTATATATTATTATTAACACTAGGTATTATATATTATTATTATCACTAGGCATTATATATTATTATTATCACTAGGGATTATATATTATTATATTATATTATTATTATCACTAGGGATTTTATATTATTATATTATATTATTATTATCACTAGGGATTATATATTATTATTATCACTAGGGATTATATATTATTATATTATATTATTATTATCACTAGGGATTATATATTATTATATTATATTATTATTAACACTAGGGATTATATATTATTATATTATATTATTATTAACACTAGGGAATATATATATTATTATTATCACTAGGCATTATATATTATTATATTATATTATTATTAACACTAGGGAATATATATATTATTATTATCACTAGGGATTATATATTATATTATTATTATCACTAGGCATTATATATTATTATTATCACTAGGCATTATATATTATTATTAACACTAGGGAATATATATATTATTATTATCACTAGGCATTATATATTATTATTTACACTAGGGATCATATATTATTATTTTCACTAGGGATTATATATGATTATATTATATTATTATTAACACTAGGTATTATATATTATTATATTATATTATTATTATCACTAGGCATTATATATTATTATTAACACTAGGTATTATATATTATTATATTATATTATTATTAACACTAGGCATTATATATTATTATTATCACTAGGCATTATATATTATTATTATCATTAGTCATTCTATATTATTATATTATATTATTATCAACACTAGGGATTCTATATTATTATATTATATTATTATCAACACTAGGGATTCTATATTATTATATTATATTATTATCAACACTAGGGATTCTATATTATTGTTAACACTAGGGATTATATATTATAATCATTATTAACACCAGGGATTATATATTATATTATTATTATTATAATATATTATTATAATTATTAACATGAGCGATGATATTTTATTATAATATTGTTATTAACACTGGGGATCATATATTATTATATTATTATTAACACTAGGTATTATATATGATTATATTATATTATTATTATCACTAGGTATTATATATGATTATATTATATTATTATTATCACTAGGTATTATATATGATTATATTATATTATTATTATCACTAGGTATTATATATGATTATATTATATTATTATTATCACTAGGTATTATATATGATTATATTATATTATTATTATCACTAGGTATTATATATGATTATATTATATTATTATTATCACTAGGTATTATATATGATTATATTATATTATTATTATCACTAGGTATTATATATGATTATATTATATTATTATTAACACTAGGTATTATATATTATTATTATATATTATTATTATCACTAGGTATTATATATTATTATTTACACTAGGGATCATATATTATTATTATCACTAGGGATTATATATTATTATTAACACTAGGGATGATATATTATTATTATATTATATTATTATTAACACTGGGGATTATATATTATATAATTATTATCATTAGGCATTATATATTATTATCAACACTAGGGATTATATAATATTATTATCAGTAGGCAAAATATATTATTATTAACACTAGGGATTATATATTATTATATTATTATCAACACTAGTGATTATATATTATTATTAACACTAGGGATTATATATTATTATTAATTATTATTAACACTAGGGATTCTATATTATTATTTATTAATCACTAGATATATTATTATATTATATTATTATCAACTCTAGGGATTATATATTATTATTATCACTAGGGATTATATATTATTGTTAACACTAGGGATTATATATTATTATTATCACTAGGGATTATATATTATTATTATCAATAGGGATTATATATTATTGTTAACACTAGGGATTATATATTATTATTAATACTAGGGAATATATATATTATATTATATTATTATCAACACTAGGGAATATATATATTATATTATATTATTATCAACACTAGGGAATATATATATTATGTTATATTATTATCAACACTAGGGATTATATATTATTATATTATATTATTATTAACACTAGGGATTCTATATTATATTATTATTATCACTAGGCATTATACATTATTATTATCACTAGGGATTATATATTATTATTAACACTAGGGATTATATATTATTAACACTAGGGATTATATATTATTATATTATATTATTATCAACTCTAGGGATTCTATATTATATTATTATTATCATTAGGCATTATACATTATTATTATCACTAGGGATTATATATTATTATTAACACTAGGGAATATACATTATCATTAACACTAGGTATTATATATTATTATTATCACTAGGTATTATATATTATTATTATCACTAGGCATTATATATTATTATTATCACTAGGGATTATATATTATTAACACTAGGGATTATATATTATTATATTATTATCACTAGGGATTATATATTATTATTATCACTAGGGATTATATATTATTATTATCACTAGGGATTATATATTATTATTAACACTAGGGAATATATATATTATATTATTATTATCACTAGGCATTATATATTATTATTAACACTACATTTACATTTACATTTAAGTCATTTAAGCGGACGCTCTTATCCAGAGCGACTTACAAATTGGTGCATTCACCTTATGACATCCTAGGCATTATATATTATTATTAACACTAGGGATGATATATTATTATTATCACTAGGCATTATATATTATTATTAACACTAGGGATGATATATTATTATTAACACTAGGGATGATATATTATTATTATATTATTATTATTGTTATTATATTATCAACACTAGGTATTATATATTATTATTATCACTAGGGATTATATATTATTATCAACACTAGGGAATATATATATTATATTATATTATTATCAACACTAGGGAATATATATATTATATTATATTATTATCAACACTAGGGAATATATATATTATGTTATATTATTATCAACACTAGGGAATATATATATTATATTATATTATTATCAACACTAGGGAATATATATATTATATTATATTATTATCAACACTAGGGAATATATATATTATATTATTATCAACACTAGGGAATATATATATTATATTATATTATTATCAACACTAGGGAATATATATATTATATTATTATCAACACTAGGGAATATATATATTATATTATATTATTATTAACACTAGGGAATATATATATTATATTATATTATTATTAACACTAGGGAATATATATATTATATTATATTATTATTAACACTAGGGAATATATATATTATATTATATTTATCAACACTAGGGAATATATATATTATATTATATTATTATTAACACTAGGGAATATATATTATATTATATTATTATTAACACTAGGGATATATATATTATATTATTATTATCAACACTAGGGATTATATATTATTATATTATATTATTATCAACACTAGGGATTATATATTATTATATTATATTATTATCAACTCTAGGGATTATATATTATTATATTATATTATTATCAACTCTACTCTAGGGATTCTATATTATATTATTATCACTAGGCATTATATATTATTATTATCATTAGGCATTATATATTATTATATTATTATCAACACTAGGGATTCTATATTATTGTTAACACTAGGGATTATATATTATAATCATTATTAACACCAGGGATTATATATTATATTATTATTATTATAATATATTATTATAATTATTAACATGAGCGATGATATTTTATTATAATATTGTTATTAACACTGGGATCATATATTATTATATTATTATTAACACTAGGTATTATATATGATTATATTATATTATTATTATCACTAGGTATTATATATTATTATTATATATTATTATCACTAGGTATTATATATGATTATATTATATTATTATTATCACTAGGTATTATATATGATTATATTATATTATTATTATCACTAGGTATTATATATGATTATATTATATTATTATTAACACTAGGTATTATATATTATTATTATATATTATTATTATCACTAGGCATTATATATTATTATTTACACTAGGGATCATATATTATTATTATCACTAGGGATTATATATTATTATTAACACTAGGGATGATATATTATTATTATTATATTATATTATTATTAACACTGGGGATTATATATTATATAATTATTATCATTAGGCATTATATATTATTATCAACACTAGGGATTATATAATATTATTATCAGTATTAAAATATATTATTATTAACACTAGGGATTATATATTATTATTATCACTAGGCATTATATATTATTATATTATTATCAATTATTAGGGATTATATATTATTATTAACACTAGGGATTATATATTATTAACACTAGGGATTATATATTATTATATTATATTATTATCAACTCTAGGGATTATATATTATTATTATCACTAGGGATTATATATTATTGTTAACACTAGGGATTATATATTATTATTATCACTAGGGATTATATATTATTATTATCAATAGGGATTATATATTATTGTTAACACTAGGGATTATATATTATTATTAACACTAGGGAATATATATATTATATTATATTATTATCAACACTAGGGAATATATATATTATATTATATTATTATCAACACTAGGGAATATATATATTATGTTATATTATTATCAACACTAGGGATTATATATTATTATATTATATTATTATTAACACTAGGGATTCTATATTATATTATTATTATCACTAGGCATTATACATTATTATTATCACTAGGGATTATATATTATTATTAACACTAGGGATTATATATTATTAACACTAGGGATTATATATTATTATATTATATTATTATCAACTCTAGGGATTCTATATTATATTATTATTATCATTAGGCATTATACATTATTATTATCACTAGGGATTATATATATTATTATTAACACTAGGGAATATACATTATCATTAACACTAGGTATTATATATTATTATTATCACTAGGTATTATATATTATTATTATCACTAGGCATTATATATTATTATTATCACTAGGGATTATATATTATTAACACTAGGGATTATATATTATTATATTATTATCACTAGGGATTATATATTATTATTATCACTAGGGATTATATATTATTATTATCACTAGGGATTATATATTATTATTAACACTAGGGAATATATATATTATATTATTATTATCACTAGGCATTATATATTATTATTAACACTAGGCATTATATATTATTATTATCACTAGGCATTATATATTATTATTAACACTACATTTACATTTACATTTAAGTCATTTAGCAGACGCTCTTATCCAGAGCGACTTACAAATTATGCATTCACCTTATGACATCCTAGGCATTATATATTATTATTAACACTAGGGATGATATATTATTATTATCACTAGGCATTATATATTATTATTAACACTAGGGATGATATATTATTATTAACACTAGGGATGATATATTATTATTATATTATTATTATTGTTATATATTATTATCATATTATTATTAACACTAGGTATTATATATTATTATTATCACTAGGGATTATATATTATTATCAACACTAGGGAATATATATATTATATTATATTATTATCAACACTAGGGAATATATTATATTATATTATATTTATTATCAACACTAGGGAATATATATATTATAGTTATATTATTATCAACACTAGGGAATATATATATTATATTATATTATTATCAACACTAGGGAATATATATATTATATTATTATCACACTAGGGAATATATATATTATATTATATTATTATCAACACTAGGGAATATATATATTATATTATTATTATCAACACTAGGGAATATATATATTATATTATATTATTATTAACACTAGGGAATATATATATATTATATTATTATATTATTATATATATTATTACACTAGGGAATATATATATTATATTATATTATTATTAACACTAGGGAATATATATATATTATATTATTATCAACACTAGGGAATATATATATTATATTATATTATTATTAACACTAGGGAATATATATATTATATTATATTATTATCAACACTAGGGATTATATATTATTATATTATATTATTATCAACACTAGGGATTATATATTATTATATTATATTATTATCAACTCTAGGGATTATATATTATTATATTATATTATTATCAACTCTAGGGATTCTATATTATATTATTATCACTAGGCATTATATATTATTATTATCATTAGGCATTATATATTATTATATTATTATCAACACTAGGGATTCTATATTATTGTTAACACTAGGGATTATATATTATAATCATTATTAACACCAGGGATTATATATTATATTATTATTATTATAATATATTATTATAATTATTAACATGAGCGATGATATTTTATTATAATATTGTTATTAACACTGGGGATCATATATTATTATATTATTATTAACACTAGGTATTATATATGATTATATTATATTATTATTATCACTAGGTATTATATATGATTATATTATATTATTATTATCACTAGGTATTATATATGATTATATTATATGATTATTATCACTAGGTATTATATATGATTATATTATATTATTATTATCACTAGGTATTATATATGATTATATTATATTATTATTAATATATTACTAGGTATTATATATTATTATTATATATTATTATTATCACTAGGCATTATATATTATTATTTACACTAGGGATCATATATTATTATTATCACTAGGGATTATATATTATTATTAACACTAGGGATGATATATTATTATTATTATATTATATTATTATTAACACTGGGGATTATATATTATATAATTATTATCATTAGGCATTATATATTATTATCAACACTAGGGATTATATAATATTATTATCAGTAGGCAAAATATATTATTATTAACACTAGGGATTAACACTAGGGTATATATTATTATTATCACTATTATTATATATTATTATATATATTATCAACACTAGGGATTATATATTATTATTAACACTAGGGATTATATATTATTAACACTAGGGATTATATATTATTATATTATATTATTATCAACTCTAGGGATTATATATTATTATTATCACTAGGGATTATATATTATTGTTAACACTAGGGATTATATATTATTATTATCACTAGGGATTATATATTATTATTATCAATAGGGATTATATATTATTGTTAACACTAGGGATTATATATTATTATTAACACTAGGAATATATATATTATATTATATTATTATCAACACTAGGGAATATATATATTATATTATATTATTATCAACACTAGGGATATATATATTATGTTATATTATTATCAACACTAGGGATTATATATTATTATATTATATTATTATTAACACTAGGGATTCTATATTATATTATTATTATCACTAGGCATTATACATTATTATTATCACTAGGGATTATATATTATTATTAACACTAGGGATTATATATTATTAACACTAGGGATTATATATTATTATATTATATTATTATCAACTCTAGGGATTCTATATTATATTATTATTATCATTAGGCATTATACATTATTATTATCACTAGGGATTATATATTATTATTAACACTAGGGAATATACATTATCATTAACACTAGGTATTATATATTATTATTATCACTAGGTATTATATATTATTATTATCACTAGGCATTATATATTATTATTATCACTAGGGATTATATATTATTAACACTAGGGATTATATATTATTATATTATTATCACTAGGGATTATATATTATTATTATCACTAGGGATTATATATTATTATTATCACTAGGGATTATATATTATTATTAACACTAGGGATTATATATATATTATATTATTATTATCACTAGGCATTATATATTATTATTAACACTAGGCATTATATATTATTATTATCACTAGGCATTATATATTATTATTAACACTACATTTACATTTACATTTAAGTCATTTAGCAGACGCTCTTATCCAGAGCGACTTACAAATTGGTGCATTCACCTTATGACATCCTAGGCATTATATATTATTATTAACACTAGGGATGATATATTATTATTATCACTAGGCATTATATATTATTATTAACACTAGGGATGATATATTATTATTAACACTAGGGATGATATATTATTATTATATTATTATTATTGTTATTATATTATCAACACTAGGTATTATACATTATTATTATCACTAGGGATGATATATTATTATCAACACTAGGGAATATATATATATTATATTATATTATTATCAACACTAGGGAATATATATATTATATTATATTATTATCAACACTAGGGAATATATATATTATATTATATTATTATCAACACTAGGGATATATATATATATATTATATTATTATCAACACTAGGGAATATATATTATTATATATATTATCAACACTAGGGAATATATATATTATATTATATTATTATCAACACTAGGGAATATATATATTATATTATATTATTATTAACACTAGGGAATATATATATTATATTATATTATTATTAACACTAGGGAATATATATATTATATTATATTATTATTAACACTAGGGAATATATATATTATATTATATTATTATCAACACTAGGGATTATATATTATTATATTATATTATTATCAACACTAGGGATTATATATTATTATATGATATTATTATCAACTCTAGGGATTCTATATTATTATATTATATTATTATCAACTCTAGGGATTATATATTATTATATTATATTATTATCAACTCTAGGGATTCTATATTATATTATTATCACTAGGCATTATATATTATTATTATCATTAGGCATTATATATTATTATATTATTATCAACACTAGGGATTCTATATTATTGTTAACACTAGGGATTATATATTATAATCATTATTAACACCAGGGATTATATATTATATTATTATTATTATAATATATTATTATAATTATTAACATGAGCGATGATATTTTATTATAATATTGTTATTAACACTGGGATCATATATTATTATATTATTATTAACACTAGGTATTATATATGATTATATTATATTATTATTATCACTAGGTATTATATATGATTATATTATATTATTATTATCACTAGGTATTATATATGATTATATTATATTATTATTATCACTAGGTATTATATATGATTATATTATATTATTATTATCACTAGGTATTATATATTATTATATTATATTATTATTATCACTATGTATTATATATGATTATATTATATTATTATTAACACTAGGTATTATATATTATTATTATTATATATTATTATATTATATTATTATTATCACTAGGCATTATATATTATTATTTACACTAGGGATCATATATTATTATTATCACTAGGGATTATATATTATTATTATTATTATATTATCAACACTAGGGATTATATATTATTATTATCACTAGGGATTATATATTATTAACACTAGGGATTATATATTATTATATTATATTATTATCAACTCTAGGGATTATATATTATTATTATCACTAGGGATTATATATTATTGTTAACACTAGGGATTATATATTATTATTATCACTAGGGATTATATATTATTATTATCAATAGGGATTATATATTATTGTTAACACTAGGGATTATATATTATTATTAACACTAGGGATTATATATTATTAACACTAGGGATTATATATTATTATATTATATTATTATCAACTCTAGGGATTCTATATTATATTATTATTATCACTAGGCATTATACATTATTATTATCACTAGGGATTATATATTATTATTAACACTAGGGATTATATATTATTAACACTAGGGATGATATATTATTATATTATATTATTATCAACTCTAGGGATTCTATATTATATTATTATTATCATTAGGCATTATACATTATTATTATCACTAGGGATTATATATTATTATTAACACTAGGGAATATACATTATCATTAACACTAGGTATTATATATTATTATTATCACTAGGTATTATATATTATTATTATCACTAGGGATTATATATTATTATTATCACTAGGGATTATATATTATTATTATCACTAGGGATTATATATTATTATTAACACTAGGGATTATATATTATTATTAACACTACATTTACATTTACATTTAAGTCATTTAGCAGACGCTCTTATCCAGAGCGACTTACAAATTGGTGCATTCACCTTATGACATCCTAGGTATTATATATTATTATTATCACTAGGGATTATATATTATTATTATCACTAGGCATTATATATTATTATTAACACTAGGGATGATATATTATTATTAACACTAGGGATGATATATTATTATTATATTATTATTATTGTTATTATATTATCAACACTAGGTATTATATATTATTATTATCACTAGGGATTATATATTATTATTAACACTAGGGATGATATATTATTATTATATTATTATTATCACTAATGATTATATATTATTATTATTATTGTTATTATATTATCAACACTAGGTATTATATATTATTATTATCACTAGGGATTATATATTATTATTATCACTAGGGATTATATATTATTATTATCACTAGGGATTATATATTATTATTAACACTAGGTATTATATATTATTATTAACACTAGGGATTATATATTATTATTAACACTAGGTATTATATATTATTATTATCACTAGGTATTATATATTATTATTAACACTAGGGATGATATATTATTATTATATTATTATTATCACTAATGATTATATATTATTATTATTGTTATTATATTATCAACACTAGGTATTATATATTATTATTATCACTAGGGATTATATATTATTGTTAACACTAGGGATGATATATTATTGTTAACACTAGGGATGATATATTATTATTATATTATTATTATCACTACACATTATATTATATTATTATTATCACTAGGGATTATATATTATATTATTGTTATCACTAGGGATTATATATTATTGTTATCACTAGGGATTATATATTATTATTAACACTAGGGATTATATATTATTATTAACACTAGGGATTATATATTATTGTTAACACTAGGGATTATATATTATTGTTAACACTAGGGATTATATATTATTGTTAACACTAGGGATTATATATTATTATTAACACTAGGGATTATATATTATTATTAACACTAGGGATTATATATTATTGTTAACACTAGGGATTATATATTATTGTTAACACTAGGGATTATATATTATTGTTATCACTAGGGATTATATATTATTATTAACACTAGGGATTATATATTATTGTTAACACTAGGGATTATATATTATTTTAACACTAGGGATTATATTTTATTATTATATTATTATTATCACTAAGCATTATATATTATTATTGTAGTTTATTAGCACACTACGCATTATATAATAATATAATAATGATTATATATTATTATTATTGTTATTATATTATCAACACTAGGGATTATATATTATTATATTATATTATTATCAACTCTAGGGATTCTATATTATTATATTATATTATTATCAACTCTAGGGATTATATATTATTATATTATATTATTATCAACTCTAGGGATTCTATATTATATTATTATCACTAGGCATTATATATTATTATTATCATTAGGCATTATATATTATTATATTATTATTAACACTAGGTATTATATATTATTATTAACACTAGGGATTATATATTATTATTAACACTAGGTATTATATATTATTATTATCACTAGGTATTATATATTATTATTAACACTAGGGATGATATATTATTATTATATTATTATTATCACTAATGATTATATATTATTATTATTGTTATTATATTATCAACACTAGGTATTATATATTATTATTATCACTAGGGATTATGTATTATTGTTAACACTAGGGATGATATATTATTGTTAACACTAGGGATGATATATTATTATTATATTATTATTATCACTACACATTATATTATATTATTATTATCACTAGGGATTATATATTATATTATTGTTATCACTAGGGATTATATATTATTGTTATCACTAGGGATTATATATTATTATTAACACTAGGGATTATATATTATTATTAACACTAGGGATTATATATTATTGTTAACACTAGGGATTATATATTATTGTTAACACTAGGGATTATATATTATTGTTAACACTAGGGATTATATATTATTATTAACACTAGGGATTATATATTATTATTAACACTAGGGATTATATATTATTGTTAACACTAGGGATTATATATTATTGTTAACACTAGGGATTATATATTATTGTTATCACTAGGGATTATATATTATTATTAACACTAGGGATTATATATTATTGTTAACACTAGGGATTATATATTATTTTAACACTAGGGATTATATTTTATTATTATATTATTATTATCACTAAGCATTATATATTATTATTGTAGTTTATTAGCACTACGCATTATATAATAATATAATAATGATTATATATTATTATTATTGTTATTATATTATCAACACTAGGGATTATATATTATTATATTATATTATTATCAACTCTAGGGATTCTATATTATTATATTATATTATTATCAACTCTAGGGATTATATATTATTATATTATATTATTATCAACTCTAGGGATTCTATATTATATTATTATCACTAGGCATTATATATTATTATTATCATTAGGCATTATATATTATTATATTATTATCAACACTAGGGATTCTATATTATTGTTAACACTAGGGATTATATATTATAATCATTATTAACACCAGGGATTATATATTATATTATTATTATAATAATATATTATTATAATTATTAACATGAGCGATGATATTTTATTATAATATTGTTATTAACACTGGGATCATATATTATTATATTATTATTAACACTAGGTATTATATATGATTATATTATATTATTATTATCACTAGGTATTATATATGATTATTATATATTATTATCACTAGATTATATTATATTATTATTAACACTAGGTATTATATATATATATTTATTATATTATTATATTATATATTATTATTATCACTAGGCATTATATATTATTATTTATTATTAACACTAGGGATTATATATTATTATTATTATATATTATTATATTATATTATTATTATCACTAGGGATTATATATTATTATTATTATATTATTATCAACTCTAGGGATTATATATTATTATTATCACTAGGGATTATATATTATTAACACTAGGGATTATATATTATTATATTATATTATTATCAACTCTAGGGATTATATATTATTATTATCACTAGGGATTATATATTATTGTTAACACTAGGGATTATATATTATTATTATCACTAGGGATTATATATTATTATTATCAATAGGGATTATATATTATTGTTAACACTAGGGATTATATATTATTATTAACACTAGGGATTATATATTATTAACACTAGGGATAATATATTATTATATTATTATCAACTCTAGGGATTCTATATTATATTATTATTATCACTAGGCATTATACATTATTATTATCACTAGGGATTATATATTATTATTAACACTAGGGATTATATATTATTAACACTAGGGATGATATATTATTATATTATATTATTATTAACACTAGGGAATATATATATTATATTATATTATTATTAACACTATATATTAATATTATTATTATATTATATTATTATCAACACTAGGGATTATATATTATTATATTATATTATTATCAACACTAGGGATTATATATTATTATATTATATTATTATCAACTCTAGGGATTCTATATTATTATATTATATTATTATCAACTCTAGGGATTATATATTATTATTATCACTAGGGATTATATATTATTATCACTAGGGATTATATATTATTATATTATATTATTATCAACTCTAGGGATTATATATTATTATTATCACTAGGGATTATATATTATTGTTAACACTAGGGATTATATATTATTATTATCACTAGGGATTATATATTATTATTATCAATAGGGATTATATATTATTGTTAACACTAGGGATTATATATTATTATTAACACTAGGGATTATATATTATTAACACTAGGGATAATATATTATTATATTATTATCAACTCTAGGGATTCTATATTATATTATTATTATCACTAGGCATTATACATTATTATTATCACTAGGGATTATATATTATTATTAACACTAGGGATTATATATTATTAACACTAGGGATGATATATTATTATATTATATTATTATTAACACTAGGGAATATATATATTATATTATATTATTATTAACACTAGGGAATATATATATTATATTATATTATTATCAACACTAGGGATTATATATTATTATATTATATTATTATCAACACTAGGGATTATATATTATTATATTATATTATTATCAACTCTAGGGATTCTATATTATTATATTATATTATTATCAACTCTAGGGATTATATATTATTATATTATATTATTATCAACTCTAGGGATTCTATATTATATTATTATCACTAGGCATTATATATTATTATTATCATTAGGCATTATATATTATTATATTATTATCAACACTAGGGATTCTATATTATTGTTAACACTAGGGATTATATATTATAATCATTATTAACACCAGGGATTATATATTATATTATTATTATTATAATATATTATTATAATTATTAACATGAGCGATGATATTTTATTATAATATTGTTATTAACACTGGGATCATATATTATTATATTATTATTAACACTAGGTATTATATATGATTATATTATATTATTATTATCACTAGGTATTATATATGATTATATTATATTATTATTATCACTAGGTATTATATATGATTATATTATATTATTATTATCACTAGGTATTATATATGATTATATTATATTATTATTATCACTAGGTATTATATATTATTATATTATATTATTATTATCACTATGTATTATATATGATTATATTATATTATTATTAACACTAGGTATTATATATTATTATTATTATATATTATTATATTATATTATTATTATCACTAGGCATTATATATTATTATTTACACTAGGGATCATATATTATTATTATCACTAGGGATTATATATTATTATTATTATTATATTATCAACACTAGGGATTATATATTATTATTATCACTAGGGATTATATATTATTAACACTAGGGATTATATATTATTATATTATATTATTATCAACTCTAGGGATTATATATTATTATTATCACTAGGGATTATATATTATTATTATCAATAGGGATTATATATTATTGTTATCACTAGGGATTATATATTATTATTATCAATAGGGATTATATATTATTAACACTAGGGATTATATATTATTATTAACACTAGGGATTATATATTATTAACACTAGGGATTATATATTATTATATTATATTATTATCAACTCTAGGGATTCTATATTATATTATTATTATCACTAGGCATTATACATTATTATTATCACTAGGGATTATATATTATTATTAACACTAGGGATTATATATTATTAACACTAGGGATGATATATTATTATATTATATTATTATCAACTCTAGGGATTCTATATTATATTATTATTATCATTAGGCATTATACATTATTATTATCACTAGGGATTATATATTATTATTAACACTAGGGAATATACATTATCATTAACACTAGGTATTATATATTATTATTATCACTAGGTATTATATATTATTATTATCACTAGGGATTATATATTATTATTATCACTAGGGATTATATATTATTATTATCACTAGGGATTATATATTATTATTAACACTAGGGATTATATATTATTATTAACACTACATTTACATTTACATTTAAGTCATTTAGCAGACGCTCTTATCCAGAGCGACTTACAAATTGGTGCATATTCACCTTATGACATCCTAGGTATTATATATTATTATTATCACTAGGGATTATATATTATTATTATCACTAGGCATTATATATTATTATTAACACTAGGGATGATATATTATTATTAACACTAGGGATGATATATTATTATTATATTATTATTATTGTTATTATATTATCAACACTAGGTATTATATATTATTATTATCACTAGGGATTATATATTATTATTAACACTAGGGATGATATATTATTATTATATTATTATTATCACTAATGATTATATATTATTATTATTGTTATTATATTATCAACACTAGGTATTATATATTATTATTATCACTAGGGATTATATATTATTATTATCACTAGGGATTATATATTATTATTATCACTAGGGATTATATATTATTATTAACACTAGGTATTATATATTATTATTAACACTAGGGATTATATATTATTATTAACACTAGGTATTATATATTATTATTATCACTAGGTATTATATATTATTATTAACACTAGGGATGATATATTATTATTATATTATTATTATCACTAATGATTATATATTATTATTATTATTGTTATTATATTATCAACACTAGGTATTATATATTATTATTATCACTAGGGATTATATATTATTGTTAACACTAGGGATGATATATTATTGTTAACACTAGGGATGATATATTATTATTATATTATTATTATCACTACACATTATATTATATTATTATTATCACTAGGGATTATATATTATATTATTGTTATCACTAGGGATTATATATTATTGTTATCACTAGGGATTATATATTATTATTAACACTAGGGATTATATATTATTATTAACACTAGGGATTATATATTATTGTTAACACTAGGGATTATATATTATTGTTAACACTAGGGATTATATATTATTGTTAACACTAGGGATTATATATTATTATTAACACTAGGGATTATATATTATTATTAACACTAGGGATTATATATTATTGTTAACACTAGGGATTATATATTATTGTTAACACTAGGGATTATATATTATTGTTATCACTAGGGATTATATATTATTATTAACACTAGGGATTATATATTATTGTTAACACTAGGGATTATATATTATTTTAACACTAGGGATTATATTTTATTATTATATTATTATTATCACTAAGCATTATATATTATTATTGTAGTTTATTAGCACTAGCATTATATAATAATATAATAATGATTATATATTATTATTATTGTTATTATATTATCAACACTAGGGATTATATATTATTATATTATATTATTATCAACTCTAGGGATTCTATATTATTATATTATATTATTATCAACTCTAGGGATTATATATTATTATATTATATTATTATCAACTCTAGGGATTCTATATTATATTATTATCACTAGGCATTATATATTATTATTATCATTAGGCATTATATATTATTATATTATTATCAACACTAGGGATTCTATATTACTGTTAACACTAGGGATTATATATTATAATCATTATTAACACCAGGGATTATATATTATATTATTATTATTATAATATATTATTATAATTATTAACATGAGCGATGATATTTTATTATAATATTGTTATTAACACTGGGATCATATATTATTATATTATTATTAACACTAGGTATTATATATGATTATATTATATTATTATTATCACTAGGTATTATATATGATTATATTATATTATTATTATCACTAGGTATTATATATGATTATATTATATTATTATTATCACTAGGTATTATATATGATTATATTATATTATTATTATCACTAGGTATTATATATTATTATATTATATTATTATTATCACTATGTATTATATATGATTATATTATATTATTATTAACACTAGGTATTATATATTATTATTATTATATATTATTATATTATATTATTATTATCACTAGGCATTATATATTATTATTTACACTAGGGATCATATATTATTATTATCACTAGGGATTATATATTATTATTATTATTATATTATCAACACTAGGGATTATATATTATTATTATCACTAGGGATTATATATTATTAACACTAGGGATTATATATTATTATATTATATTATTATCAACTCTAGGGATTATATATTATTATTATCACTAGGGATTATATATTATTGGGGATTATAGGGATTATATATTATTATTATCACTAGGGATTATATATTATTATTATCAATAGGGATTATATATTATTGTTAACACTAGGGATTATATATTATTATTAACACTAGGGATTATATATTATTAACACTAGGGATTATATATTATTATATTATATTATTATCAACTCTAGGGATTCTATATTATTTATTATTATCACTAGGCATTATATATTATTATTATCACTAGGGATTATATATTATTATTAACACTTTATATATTATTAACACTAGGGATGATATATTATTATATTATATTATTATCAACTCTAGGGATTCTATATTATATTATTATTATCATTAGGCATTATATATTATTATTATCACTAGGGATTATATATTATTATTAACACTAGGGAATATATATTATCATTAACACTAGGTATTATATATTATTATTATTATTATTATCACTAGGTATTATATATTATTATTATCACTAGGGATTATATATTATTATTATCACTAGGGATTATATATTATTATTAATATACACTAGGGATTATATATTATTATTAATTTGTACTATATATTATTATTAACACTAGGGATGATCTGCTATTATTATTATTATGTTATTATATTATTAACACTAGGGATTATTTATATTATTTACATTTATATATTATCACTATTATTATCAACACTATTATTATTATTCACTATGACATATATTATTATATATTATTATTATCACTAGGGATTATATATTATTATTATTATCACTAGGCATTATATATTATTATTAACACTAGGGATTATATATTATTATTAACACTAGGGATGATATATTATTATTATATTATTATTATTGTTATTATATTATCAACACTAGGTATTATATATTATTATTATCACTAGGGATTATATATTATTATTAACACTAGGGATGATATATTATTATATTATTATTATATTATTATTATTATTATCACTAATGATTATATATTATTATTATTGTTATTATATTATCAACACTAGGTATTATATATTATTATTATCACTAGGGATTATATATTATTATTATCACTAGGGATTATATATTATTATTATCACTAGGGATTATATATTATTATTAACACTAGGTATTATATATTATTATTAACACTAGGGATTATATATTATTTTAACACTAGGGATTATATTTTATTATTATATTATTATTATCACTAAGCATTATATATTATTATTGTAGTTTATTAGCACTACGCATTATATAATAATATAATAATGATTATATATTATTATTATTGTTATTATATTATCAACACTAGGGATTATATATTATTATATTATATTATTATCAACTCTAGGGATTCTATATTATTATATTATATTATTATCAACTCTAGGGATTATATATTATTATATTATATTATTATCAACTCTAGGGATTCTATATTATATTATTATCACTAGGCATTATATATTATTATTATCATTAGGCATTATATATTATTATATTATTATCAACACTAGGGATTCTATATTACTGTTAACACTAGGGATTATATATTATAATCATTATTAACACCAGGGATTATATATTATATTATTATTATTATAATATATTATTATAATTATTAACATGAGCGATGATATTTTATTATAATATTGTTATTAACACTGGGATCATATATTATTATATTATTATTAACACTAGGTATTATATATGATTATATTATATTATTATTATCACTAGGTATTATATATGATTATATTATATTATTATTATCACTAGGTATTATATATGATTATATTATATTATTATTATCACTAGGTATTATATATGATTATATTATATTATTATTATCACTAGGTATTATATATTATTATATTATATTATTATTATCACTATGTATTATATATGATTATATTATATTATTATTAACACTAGGTATTATATATTATTATTATTATATATTATTATATTATATTATTATTATCACTAGGCATTATATATTATTATTTACACTAGGGATCATATATTATTATTATCACTAGGGATTATATATTATTATTATTATTATATTATCAACACTAGGGATTATATATTATTATTATCACTAGGGATTATATATTATTAACACTAGGGATTATATATTATTATATTATATTATTATCAACTCTAGGGATTATATATTATTATTATCACTAGGGATTATATATTATTGTTAACACTAGGGATTATATATTATTATTATCACTAGGGATTATATATTATTATTATCAATAGGGATTATATATTATTGTTAACACTAGGGATTATATATTATTATTAACACTAGGGATTATATATTATTAACACTAGGGATTATATATTATTATATTATATTATTATCAACTCTAGGGATTCTATATTATATTATTATTATCACTAGGCATTATACATTATTATTATCACTAGGGATTATATATTATTATTAACACTAGGGATTATATATTATTAACACTAGGGATGATATATTATTATATTATATTATTATCAACTCTAGGGATTCTATATTATATTATTATTATCATTAGGCATTATACATTATTATTATCACTAGGGATTATATATTATTATTAACACTAGGGAATATACATTATCATTAACACTAGGTATTATATATTATTATTATCACTAGGTATTATATATTATTATTATCACTAGGGATTATATATTATTATTATCACTAGGGATTATATATTATTATTATCACTAGGGATTATATATTATTATTAACACTAGGGATTATATATTATTATTAACACTACATTTACATTTACATTTATAGTCATTTAGCAGACGCTCTTATCCAGAGCGACTTACAAATTGGTGCATTCACCTTATGACATCCTAGGTATTATATATTATTATTATCACTAGGGATTATATATTATTATTATCACTAGGCATTATATATTATTATTAACACTAGGGATGATATATTATTATTAACACTAGGGATGATATATTATTATTATATTATTATTATTGTTATTATATTATCAACACTAGGTATTATATATTATTATTATCACTAGGGATTATATATTATTATTAACACTAGGGATGATATATTATTATTATATTATTATTATCACTAATGATTATATATTATTATTATTGTTATTATATTATCAACACTAGGTATTATATATTATTATTATCACTAGGGATTATATATTATTATTATCACTAGGGATTATATATTATTATTATCACTAGGGATTATATATTATTATTAACACTAGGTATTATATATTATTATTAACACTAGGGATTATATATTATTATTAACACTAGGTATTATATATTATTATTATCACTAGGTATTATATATTATTATTAACACTAGGGATGATATATTATTATTATATTATTATTATCACTAATGATTATATATTATTATTATTGTTATTATATTATCAACACTAGGTATTATATATTATTATTATCACTAGGGATTATATATTATTGTTAACACTAGGGATGATATATTATTGTTAACACTAGGGATGATATATTATTATTATATTATTATTATCACTACACATTATATTATATTATTATTATCACTAGGGATTATATATTATATTATTGTTATCACTAGGGATTATATATTATTGTTATCACTAGGGATTATATATTATTATTAACACTAGGGATTATATATTATTATTAACACTAGGGATTATATATTATTGTTAACACTAGGGATTATATATTATTGTTAACACTAGGGATTATATATTATTGTTAACACTAGGGATTATATATTATTATTAACACTAGGGATTATATATTATTATTAACACTAGGGATTATATATTATTGTTAACACTAGGGATTATATATTATTGTTAACACTAGGGATTATATATTATTGTTATCACTAGGGATTATATATTATTATTAACACTAGGGATTATATATTATTGTTAACACTAGGGATTATATATTATTTTAACACTAGGGATTATATTTTATTATTATATTATTATTATCACTAAGCATTATATATTATTATTATATTATTATTATCACTAATGATTATATATTATGATTATTGTTATTATATTATCAACACTAGGGATTATTATATTCTAACATGTTTTAACCAGTGAGACCGTCCCCACTGAAGCAGTCATGGAGGGACTGGACACACTGAGGGGAGAGATGCATGTTGCTAGATGTGACCTGGAGGGACTGAACACACTGAGGGGAGAGATGCATGTTGTTAGATGTGACCTGGGAGAGTTGGAGGGTCTAGCATGGAGGGACTGAACACACTGAGGGGAGAGATGCATGTTGTTAGATGTGACCTGGGAGAGTTGGAGGGTCTAGCATGGAGGGACTGAACACACTGAGGGGAGAGATGCATGTTGTTAGATGTGACCTGGGAGAGTTGGAGGGTCTAGCATGGTGAGAGAGGAATCCAGATGAATCCAGATGAAAGAACTCTTCAAAATACCAGCAATAGTACCAAAAATCTAACTTTCCTAAAGAAAAAGTAGTTTACAATCATACAATATACAGAAATCAGAAAGACACAATGGTAAAAACCCTTCAGTATGTTTCCCTTTGACCCGACTGCAGTGAAGGGATGTGTGTTATGAGCCGGTGTCGGTGTTGTACACAGCAGCTGATGAGAGAGCAGGTTAGAACAGGACGAGGCTAAATGTGTCCTCGGCACCTAGAGAAAAAGGCTCCTGATTAATATGATGACGGTCCTGTCTGTTGAAAGAGAAGGTCAGTAACACGAGTTAGAAAGTGACACAACCACACGATGCAACGTTCTCTGGGTGTCTTTCAGAGAGGTGGGACGTGTCCATAGACAGGACACGTTCAGGGTTTTCAGAACAAGGCTAACCAATCAGGACTCACCAAGGCTAACCAATCAGGGCTCACCAAGGCTAACCAATCAGGGCTCACCAATTAGGACTCAGTGTATTATCTATATACTATATATATTTATTTAACCAGGCAAGTCAGTTAAGAACAAATTCTTATTTACAATGACGGCCTAGCCCGGCCAAATCCGGACGACGCTGGGCCAATTGTGCGCCGATTGGGACTCCCAATCACGGGCGGATGTGATACAGCCTGGATTTGAACCACTGTAGTGAAGCCTCTTGCACTGAGATGCAGTGTCTTAGACTGCAGCGCCACTTAAACAACCTATTTCGATGTACTTCTACCCAGCCAAGATAAGAACACAAAACCTTCACAATGTGAGATTAATTATATGAGAAACTAGGTTTTTGTTGACTGACAATTAAAATATCTTTAGTCTCCTTTATGACCAAGAGTGATTTGCATCAATGGTTTATCCCAGTTTATCATAGAAAGCAGGAATAAAACGATCTCCTCATAGACACAGACAGAGATCAGCACCACAATAAGCAGCAACAGAGATCTCACTGTAGCTTCACAGCAGTCAGCTGGGCAATCTATAATAAACATGAAGGCGTTGCTTAGTAACCTGATGAGAGGGCGGTTTGTTCTGTCCATCCATGTATTTACTCTGTCAGTGTCCCAAATGGCATGCTATCCCCTTTAAAGTGCACTACTTTTCCACCAGGGCTTATAGGGCTCTGGTATAAAGTAGTGAGCTATATAGGGAATAGGGCTCTGGTCTAAAGTAGTGCACTATATAGTGAATAGGGCTCTGGTCTAAAGTAGTGCACTATATAGGGAATAGGGCTCTGGTCTAAAGTAGTGTACTATATAGGGAATAGGGCTCTGGTCTAAAGTAGTGCACTAAATAGGGAATAGGATGCTGTTTGGGATGCAGATATTGTATCTGTTCTACAGAAGAACCCATCTGTTGTTGTTTCAACAACGTAAGCGCACAGCTGAAGCAGTAGGTGGCATTTTGATTGGACTAATAAACTCACCAGGTTACCGAGCAACATGTAAAACAAAAATAAAAACCTACACAACATCAGACACTGAACCAAATCATTAATGCATCTTTAGTTCTCTAATCTTTTAGATTATTTTTAACTTGTGGAAATCAGATCATAAAAGGCATAGTTTATAGGCCAACTGATAACATATATAATGACAGACTTGATTAACTTGATTACATTCTAAAGGTTAAAACTAATTTAGTAATGATAAGAATCCTCTCTGGGACAGAGAGAAGTGTTTTGGAGCGATAGACTCCTGAGAGGGGAGAGAGTGGGAAATAGAGGTGAAGAGAGCGAGGAGAGAGGTGAAGAGAGAGGGAGAGAGGGAGAGAGGGAGAGAGGGAGGGAGGGAGGGAGAAAGGGAGAGAGGGAGGGAGAGAGGTGAAGAGAGAGGGAGAGAGGGAGAGAGGGAGAGAGGGAGGGGGAGGGAGGGAGGGAGGGAGGGAGAGAGAGAGAGAGGGAGAGAGGTGAAGAGAGAGGGAGAGAAGGAGAGAGGGAGGGAGAGAGGTGAAGAGAGAGGGAGAGAGGGAGGGAGGGAGAAAGTGAGAGAGGGAGGGAGAGAGGGAGAGAGGTGAAGTGAGAGGTGAAGAGAGAGAGGGAGAGAGGGAGAGAGGGAGGGAGAGAGGGAGAGAGGGGAGAGAGGTGAAGTGAGAGGTGAAAAGAGAGAGGGAGAGAAGGAGAGAAGGAGGGAGAAAGGGAGAGAGGGAAAGTGAGAGGTAAAGAGAACGAGGGAGAGAGGGAGAGAGGGAGAGAGGGAGAGAGGGAGGGAGGGAGAGGAGAGAGGGGAAGAGAGAGGGGAAGTGAGAGAGGAAGCGAGGAGAGATTGAGGGAGGGAGAGGAGAGTAAGGGAAGAGAGAGGGGGAAAGAGAGAAGAGAGAGGTGAAGATAGAGGTGAAGAGAGAGGTGGAGAGAGGTGGAGAGAGAAGGGAAGTGAGAGAGGGAGAGAGGGAGGGAGAGGAGAGCGGGGGAAGAGAGAGGGGAAGTGAGAGAGGGAGAGAGGGAGAGAGGGAGAGATTGAGGGAGTGAGAGGAGAGTGGGGAAGAGAGAGGGGGAAAGAGAGAAGAGAGAGGTGAAGAGAGAGGTGAAGAGAGAGGTGAAGAGAGAGGTGGAGAGAGGTGGAGAGAGAGGTGGAGAGAGAAGGGAAGTGAGAGAGGGAGAGAGGGAGAGGAGAGAGAGAGGGAGGGAGTGGTAAAGAGATGGAGAGAGAGGTGGAGAGAGAGGGGGAGAGAGAGGTGGAGAGAGAGAGGTGGAGAGAGAGGGGGAGAGAGAGGGGGAGAGAGAGGTGGAGAGAGAGAGGTGGAGAGAGGGTGGAGAGAGAAGGGAAGTGAGAGAGGGAGAGAGAGAGGGGGAGAGAGAGATGGAGAGAGAGGTGGAGAGAGAGAGAGAGAGGGGGAGAGAGAGGGGGAGAGAGAGGGGGAGAGAGAGATGGAGAGAGAGGTGGAGAGAGAGAGAGAGAGAGAGAGAGGGGGAGAGAGAGGGGGAGAGAGAGGGGGAGAGAGAGATGGAGAGAGAGGTGGAGAGAGAGGGGGAGAGAGAGGGGGAGAGAGAGGTGGAGAGAGAGTGGAGAGAGAAGGGAAAGTGAGAGAGGGAGAGAGAGAGAGGGGGAGAGAGAGATGGAGAGAGAGGTGGAGAGAGAGAGAGAGAGAGAGCGGGGGAGAGAGAGGGGGAGAGAGAGTGGAGAGAGAAGGGAAGTGAGAGAGGGAGAGAGGGAGAGGAGAGAGAGAGGGAGGGAGGGTAAAGAGAGAGATGGAGAGAGAGGTGGAGAGAGGGTGGAGAGAGAGAGGTGGAGAGAGAGGGGGAGAGAGGGGGAGAGAGAGGTGGAGAGAGAGAGGTGGAGAGAGAGGTGGAGAGAGAGAAGGGAAGTGAGAGAGGGAGAGAGAGAGGGGGAGAGAGATGGAGAGAGAGGTGGAGAGAGAGAGAGAGAGAGAGGGGGAGAGAGAGGGGGAGAGAGAGGGGGAGAGAGAGATGGAGAGAGAGGTGGAGAGAGAGAGAGAGAGAGAGGGGGAGAGAGAGGGGGAGAGAGAGGGGGAGAGAGAGATGGAGAGAGAGGTGGAGAGAGGGGGGAGAGAGAGGGGGAGAGAGAGGTGGAGAGAGAGAGGTGGAGAGAGAGGTGGAGAGAGAAGGGAAGTGAGAGAGGGAGAGAGAGAGGGGGAGAGAGAGATGGAGAGGTGGAGAGAGAGAGAGAGAGAGAGAGAGCGGGGGAGAGAGAGGGGGAGAGAGAGGGGGAGAGAGAGATGGAGAGAGAGGTGGAGAGAGAGAGAGAGAGGGGGAGAGAGAGGGGGAGAGAGAGATGGAGAGAGAGGTGGAGAGAGAGAGAGAGAGAGAGAGGGAGAGAGAGGGGGAGAGAGAGATGGAGAGAGAGGTGGAGAGAGAGAGAGAGAGAGGGGGAGAGAGAGGGGGAGAGAGAGGGGGAGAGAGAGATGGAGAGAGAGGTGGAGAGAGAGGTGGAGAGAGAGGGGAGAGAGAGGGGAGAGAGAGGGGGAGAGAGAGGTGGAGAGAGAGAGGTGGAGAGAGAGAGGTGGAGAGAGAGTGGAGAGAGAGGTGGAGAGAGAGTGGAGAGAGGTGGAGACATACCCGTGGTTTGAAGGCGATGAGTTTAAGGATCATCTCCACAGTGAAAAGGCCGGTGAAGAGCATGTTGAGGATGTTCATCGCATCGTTGAAGGAGTGGGTCTGGCCGTGATGCTGCAACACACAGACATTTAATCCCCGATCTGCATTTCTATGTAATCACGTGGTGAACACACACACCTCAGACTATTCTATGTAATCACGTGGTGAACACACACACCTCAGACTATTCTATGTAATCACGTGGTGAACACACCCACCTCAGGCTATTCTATGTAATCACATGGTGAACACACCCACCTCAGGCTATTCTATGTAATCACGTGGTGAACACACCCACCTCAGGCTATTCTATGTAATCACATGGTGAACACACCCACCTCAGACTATTCTATGTAATCACACCCACCTCAGGCTATTCTATGTAATCACACCCACCTCAGACTATTCTATGTAATCACACCCACCTCAGGCTATTCTATGTAATCACGTGGTGAACACACCCACCTCAGACTATTCTATGTAATCACATGGTGAACACACACACCTCAGACTATTCTATGTAATCACATGGTGAACACACCCACCTCAGGCTATTCTATGTAATCACGTGGTGAACACACCCACCTCAGGCTATTCTATGTAATCACGTGGTGAACACACCCACCTCAGACTATTCTATGTAATCACATGGTGAACACACCCACCTCAGGCTATTCTATGTAATCACGTGGTGAACACACCCACCTCAGGCTATTCTATGTAATCACGTGGTGAACACACCCACCTCAGGCTATTCTATGTAATCACATGGTGAACACACCCACCTCAGGCTATTCTATGTAATCACGTGGTGAACACACCCACCTCAGGCTATTCTATGTAATCACGTGGTGAACACACCCACCTCAGACTATTCTATGTAACCACGTGGTGAACACACCCACCTCAGACTATTCTATGTAATCACATGGTGAACACACCCACCTCAGACTATTCTATGTAATCACATGGTGAACACACCCACCTCAGACTATTCTATGTAATCACATGGTGAACACACCCACCTCAGGCTATTCTATGTAATCACGTGGTGAACACACCCACCTCAGGCTATTCTATGTAATCACATGGTGAACACACCCACCTCAGGCAACAGTAGAAGCCTTGAATGCAACGAGCAACAACAGAAATACTGACGCTGCAAAATAGAGATAAATCCTTTAAAAATCAACAACTCTTTCTAACATCTAGGAACCAATACCTGAGATACTACCATGTCTTTTAACTGATATAGATAGACTATCCTCCCCATAATGCAGCTCTAGTGTCCAGGGCACTATGTGGTTCACTGTGTTTAGGGTAGGAGATGTATAAATGGATTGATGCTACCGTATTGGGCTGAGGAATAAAGATGGACGAATTCAACGTTTTCCCTGACCAAGATGGACGATTTAAGTCATGTTCGGATGCCAATGTCTTTCACACACACACACACACACACACACACACACACACACACACACACACACACACACACACACACACACACACACACACACACACACACACACACACACACACACACACACACACACACACACACACACACACACACACACACACATACACACACACACACACACACACACACACACACACTCTTACCTGCATGGCCAGGCAGATGGTGTTCAGCAGGATGAGGGTAAACATCAGGTACTCAAAGTAGGTGGAGTTGACCACGTACCACACCTTGTACTGGTACTGGTTCTTAGGGATGTACCGACGTAGGGGACGGGCCTTCAGGGCATATTCCACACACTGACGCTGTACCACACACACACACAGGCACACACACACACACACACACACACACACACACACACACACACACACACACACACACACACACACACACACACACACACACACACACACACACACACACACACACACACACACACACACACACATATGAAACATGTGTTTTATCAACAGACGTTTCCAGTAACACATCGGTGGATGTAGTAATGTCACCCTCTCAACAGGTTCTGATGACCCCTAACCTCTCAACATGTTCTGATGACCCCTAACCTCTCAACAGGTTCTGATGTCCCCTAACTTCTCAACAGGTTCTGATGACCCCTAACCTCTCAACAGGTTCTGATGACCCCTAACTTCTCAACAGGTTCTGATGTCCCCTAACCTCTCAACAGGTTCTGATGACCCCTAACCTCTCAACAGGTTCTGATGACCCCTAACCTCTCAACAGGTTCTGATGACCCCTAACCTCTCAACAGGTTCTGATTACCCCTTACCTCTCACCTGGGTTCTGATGTCCCCTAACCTCTCACCTGGATTCTGATTACCCCTAACCTCTCACCTGGGTTCTGATGTCCCCTAACCTCTCACCTGGGTTCTGATTACCCCTAACCTCTCACCAGGGTTCTGATGAACCCTAACCTCTCACCTGGGTTCTGATTACCCCTAACCTCTCACCTGGGTTCTGATGACCCGTAACCTCTCACCTGGGTTCTGATTACCCTTAACCTCTCACCTGGTTCTTGTCCAGTTCACAGTTCTTGTACTCCTGCTCTCCCTGCTCCTGAAAGGTGACAATGACGAAACCGACGAAGATGTTCATCATGAAGAAGGCAATGATGATGATGTAGATGATGAAGAAGATGGATACGACCACTCTGTAGTTGTAGACAGGGCCTAGGTCCTCTGAATGGGAGTCTATGGCCCGGTACAGGAGTCTGGAGAGGATGGATACACAGTTCAAAACCTAAAGCCCCATACTATAACGTGTGTGTGAGTGTGTGTGTGTGTGTGTGTGTGTGTGTGTGTGTGTGTGTGTGTGTGTGTGTGTGTGTGTGTGTGTGTGTGTGTGTGTGTGTGTGTGTGCGTGCGTGTATGTGCTTGTGTGTGACTGTGTGTGTGTGTGTGTGTGTGTGTGTGTGTGTGTGTGTGTGTGTGTGTGTGTGTGTGTGTGTGTGTGTGTGTGTGTGTGTGTGTGTGTGTGTGTGTGTGTGTGTGTGTGTGTGTGTGTGTGTGTGTGTGTGTGTGTGTGTGTGTGTGTGTGACTGTGTGTGTGTGTGTGTGTGTGTGTGTGTGTGTGTGTGTGTGTGTGTGTGTGTGTGTGTGTGCGCGTGTGCGCGCGTGTGCGCGTGTGTGCACGTGTGTGTGCGTGTGTGTGTGTGTGTGTGTGTGGTCACTCTGCTGCTGTGATGCTGGACTCACGCTGGCCATCCTTCGAAGGTGGAGACAGCGAACAGAGCCATCATCCCTTGGAGCACGTCGTCAAAGTTGAAGTCACTGTTCTCCCAGACACGCATGGACCTCTCTGGCTTCCCCACATCCCCGTCCTTATACATGATGTACGAACCCCTGGGAGGGAGAACAGAGGTAACACCTAGACACCCACAGCTCACTCCTTACCCAGCCAGACAACTCATTATGGCCCAAATGGTGCCCACATCCACCTGAAATGACTGTCCAGATGTGATATGAGCCAGGTCTGACTGAGATGGGAGATGAGGTGATAAACTCACCTGCATTCAGGCTCTGTAGACTTGGAGCTGTCTGAGCAGTAGAAAAACTTCCCCTGAGAAGAGAACAACAGACATGTTCATCTTGGTAAAACGTATCCACTATATTCTCATCACCACTGCATCAGCTACGTTCAGTTCCTCTCTCATCCTGCTCTCTCTCTCCTCCGTCCCTCTCTTCACCCTCTCTCTTCACTTCATCCTGCTCTATCTCGCCTCCGTCCCTCTCTTCACCCTCTCTCTTCACTTCATCCTGCTCTACCTCTCCTCCGTCCCTCTCTTCGCCCTCTATCCTGCTCTACCTCTCCTCCGTCCCTCTCTTCGCCCTCTATCCTGCTCTATCTCTCCCTCTCTTTACCTTGAAGAGTTGTACTCCGATGCAGGCGAACATGAACTGCAGCAGAGAGGTGACGATCACGATGTTTCCGATGGTTCGGATGGCCACGAACACACACTGGACCACATGCTGAGGAGAGAGAGAGGAGAGAGAGAGAGAGAGAGGGAGCTCGAGAGAGAAAGAGAGAGAGAGAGAGAGTGAAGGAGAGAGAGGGAGCTCGAGAGAGAAAGAGAGAGAGAGAGAGAGAGAGTGAAGGAGAGAGGGAGCGAAAGAGAGAGAGAGAGACAGACACAGGGCTCATGAGGTTATCATAGAATCGGTTGGTAGACTATTATCACTTGGTCTGGACTGGGTTGAAGCTAGAAGCTCTGGACATGGATCACAAGAAGAAAGAGAACACTTCAGGTAAGTCATGGTGGAAAAGCTTTAGGGTTCACTGGTGAATCACTTCCCTGTTGCTGTTAAAGACAACAGCCAGCTAGGTGGAGAAGGGTGGTGAGATTCATTGGCCCTGTTGAGGTCATTGGCCCTGTTGATGGCTCCCAGGAGAGGAGAGGAGAGGAGAGGAGAGGAGAGGAGAGGAGAGGAGAGGAGAGGAGAGGAAAAGAGAGGAAAGGAAAAGGAGAGGAGAGGAAAGAGGAGAGGAGAGGAGAGGAGAGAGAGGGAGAGGAGAGAGGAGAGAGGAGAGGAGAGGAGAGAGGAGGGAGAGGAGAGGAGAAGCGAGGAAGATAGGAGAAGAGAAGACAAGAGAGGAGAAGAGAAGACAAGAGAGGAGAAGAGAGGAGAGCCGAGAGGAGAAGAGAGGGAATCAGAGGAGAGGAGAAGAGAGGAGAAGAGAAGAGAGAAGAAGAGAGGAGAAGATAAGACAAGAGAGGAGAAGAGAAGACAAGAGAGGAGAAGACAAGAGAGGAGAAGAGAGGAGAGCCGAGAGGAGAAGAGAGGGAATCAGAGGAGAGGAGAAGAGAGGAGAAGAGAAGAGAGAAGAAGAGAGGAGAAGATAAGACAAGAGAGGAGAAGAGAGGAGGAGAGAAGAGAAGAGAAGAGAAGAGAGGAGAGGAGAGGAGAGGAGAGGAGAGGAGAAGAGAAGAGAGGAGGAGAGAAGAGAAGAGAGGAGAAGAGAGGAGAAGAGAAGAGAGGAGAGGAGAGGAGAGGAGAGGAGAGGAGAGGAGAGGAGAAGAGAGGAGGAGAGAGAGAGAGAGAGAAGAGAAGAGAGAGAAGAGAAGAGAAGAAGAGAAGACAAGAGAGGAGAAGAGAGGAGGAGAGAAGAGAAGAGAGGAGAAGAGAAGAGAGGAGAGGAGAGGAGAGGAGAGGAGAGGAGAGGAGAGGAGAGGAGAGGAGAGGAAAGGAAAGGAAAGGAGAAGAGAGGAAAGGAAAGGAAAGGAGAAGAGAGGAGGAGAGGAGATAACAGTGAGACTCACTTTGAGGCCCTTGGCCCTGTTGATAGCCCTCAGGGGCCGAAGCACTCTGAGAACACGAAGGATCTTCACCACGTTGATGGCACTGGACCTGAACAGACACAGATTAAGACCAGGTTATCGAGAGAGGTCAACTAGTAAACCATACATCCACTACAGACAGAGAGGTCAACTAGTAAACCATACATCAACTACAGACAGAGAGGTCAACTACTAAACCATACATCAACTACAGACAGAGAGGTCAACTACTAAACCATACATCAACTACAGACAGAGAGGTCAACTACTAAACCATACATCAACTACAGACAGAGAGGTCAACTACAGACAGAGCGGTCAACTAGTAAACCATACATCAACTACAGACAGAGAGGTCAACTACTAAACCATACATCAACTACAGACAGAGAGGTCAACTACTAAACCATACATCAACTACAGACAGAGAGGTCAACTAGTAAAGCATACATCAACTACAGACAGAGAGGTTAACTACAGACAGAGAAGTCAACTCCAGACAGAAACTGTATTTCTGTGTTCAATAGAACAGGAGTTTTGTAACCATCCCAGTAAAAAGAGCACCGCTAAATGAATGTCGATGAGAATTCCTTGGTGTGTTTGAACCATTGAAACTGTGGTAACGGTATAGAGAAGACCAACTCACTGTATTCCAGAGGAGATGAGAACTCACTGTATTCCAGAGGAGATGAGAACTCACTGTATTCCAGAGGAGATGAGAACTCACTGTATTCCAGAGGAGATGAGAACTCACTGTATTCCAGAGGAAATGAGAACTCACTGTATTCCAGAGGAGATGAGAACTCACTGTATTCCAGAGGAGATGAGAACTCACTGTATTCCAGAGGAGATGAGAACTCACTGTATTCCAGAGGAGATGAGAACTCACTGTATTCCAGAGGAGATGAGAACTCACTGTATTCCAGAGGAGATGAGCGACACGCTGACCACAACCAGATCCAGGATGTTGAAGTAGTTCCGACAGAACGAACCCTTGTGGATGAACGCCCCGTACGCTGTCATCTACGAGGTCATGAACCAGGAAGAGAAAACCCACAGGAAGCGTAAGACAAAAAAGATTGTGATGGATGACGACGAAGTGAATGTCTGCTCACGGGTTTGTTGTTCAATATGTCATGTTTTTCCAACACTTAAAACACTTCCAACACTTCACCTTCCAGAGCACAGTGTCCATTATGTGGTGTAGAGATGACTTAGAGAAGGAATGGAGGGAGGGAGGGAGGGAGGGAGCACAGGGTCCATTATGTGGTGTAGAGATCACTTAGAGAAGGAATGGAGGGAGAAGGAATGGAGGGAGGGAGGGAGGGAGGGAGGGAGGGAGGGAGGGAGGGAGCACAGGGTCCATTATGTGGTGTAGAGATCACTTAGAGAAGGAATGGAGGGAGGGAGGGAGGGAGGGAGGGAGAGAGGGAGGGAGGGAGGGAGGGAGGGAGGGAGGGAGGGAGGGAGGGAGGGAGGGAGGGAGGGAGGGAGGGAGGGAGAGAGAGAGAGGGAGGGAGCACAGGGTCCATTATGTGGTGTAGAGATGACTTAGAGAAGGAATGGAGGGAGGGAGGGAGGGAGGGAGGGAGGGAGGGAGGGAGGGAGGGAGGGAGGGAGGGAGGGAGGAGGGAGGGAGGGAGGGAGGGAGAGGGAGAGAGAGAGAGAGAGAGAGGGAGAGAGAGAGAGAGCACAGGGTCCATTATGTGGTGTAGAGATGACTTAGAGAAGGAATGGAGGGAGGGAGGGAGGGAGGGAGGGAGGGATTATGGGAGGATGACTTAGAGAAGGAATGGAGAGGGAGGGAGGGAGAGGAGGGAGGGAGGGAGGGAGAGAGAGAGAGAGAGAGAGAGCACAGGGTCCATTATGTGGTGTAGAGATGACTTAGAGAAGGAATGGAGGGAGGGAGGGAGGGAGGGAGGGAGGGAGGAGGGAGGGAGGGAGGGAGGGAGGGAGGGAGGGAGGGAGAGAGAGGGAGAGGAGAGAGAGAGCACAGGGTCCATTATGGGTGTAGAGATGACTTAGAGAAGGAATGGAGGGAGGGAGGGAGGGAGGGAGGGAGGGGGGGGAGCACAGGGTCCATTATGTGGTGGAGATGACTTAGAGAAGGAATGGAGGGAGGGAGGGGCAGGGTCCATTATGGTAGAGATGACTTAGAGAAGGAATGGAGGGAGGGAGGGGCACAGGGTCCATTATGTGGTGTAGAGATGACTTAGAGAAGGAATGGAGGGAGGGAGGGAGGGAGGGGGCAGAGGGTCCAGGGAGGGAGATGGAGGGAATGGAGGGAGGGAGGGAGGGAGCACAGGGTCCATTATGTGGTGTAGAGATGACTTAGAGAAGGAATGGAGGGAGGGGGAGGGAGGGAGGGAGGGAGGGAGGGAGGGGAGGGAGGAGGGAGGGAGGGAGGGAGGGAGGGAGGGAGGGAGGGAGGGAGGGAGGGAGGGAGGAGAGAGAGAGAGAGAGAGAGAGAGAGCACAGGGTCCATTATGTGGTGTAGAGATGACTTAGAGAAGGAATGGAGGGAGGGAGGGAGGGAGGGAGGGGGGAGGGAGGGAGGGAGGGAGGGAGGGAGGGAGGGAGGGAGGGAGGGAGGGAGAGAGAGAGGGAGAGAGAGAGAGAGCACAGGGTCCATTATGTGGTGTAGAGATGACTTAGAGAAGGAATGGAGGGAGGGAGGGAGGGAGGGAGCACAGGGTCCATTATGTGGTGTAGAGATGACTTAGAGAAGGAATGGAGGGAGGGAGGGGGAGGGAGAGGGGAGGGAGGGAGGGAGGGAGGGAGGAGAGAGGGAGAGAGAGAGAGAGAGAGCACAGGGTCCATTATGTGGTGTAGAGATGACTTAGAGAAGGAATGGAGGGAGGAGGGAGGGAGGGAGGGAGGGAGGGAGAGAGGGAGGTCCATTATGTGGTGTAGAGATGACTTAGAGAAGGAATGGAGGGAGGGGGAGGGAGGGAGGGGGGGAGCACAGGGTCCATTATGTGGTGTAGAGATGACTTAGAGAAGGAATGGAGGGAGGGAGGGAGGGGGCACAGGGTCCATTATGTGGTGTAGAGATGACTTAGAGAAGGAATGGAGGGAGGGAGGGGGCAGGGTCCATTATGTGGTGTAGAGATGACTTAGAGAAGGAATGGAGGGAGGGAGGGAGGGACAGGGTCCATTATGTGGTGTAGAGATGACTTAGAGAAGGAATGGAGGGAGGGAGGGAGGGAGCACAGGGTCCATTATGTGGTGTAGAGATGACTTAGAGAAGGAATGGATGGAGGGAGGGAGGGAGGGAGGGAGAGAGGGAGGGGAGGGAGGGAGCACAGGGTCCATTATGTGGTGTAGAGATGACTTAGAGAAGGAATGGAGGGAGGGAGGAGGGAGGGAGCACAGGGTCCATTATGTGGTGTAGAGATGACTTAGAGAAGGAATGGAGGGAGGGAGGGAGGGAGGGAGGGAGGGGGAGCACAGGGTCCATTATGTGGTGTAGAGATGACTTAGAGAAGGAATGGAGGGAGGGAGGAGGGAGCACAGGGTCCATTATGTGGTGTAGAGATGACTTAGAGAAGGAATGGAGGGAGGGAGGGAGGGATGGAGGGAGGGAGGGAGGGAGCACAGGGTCCATTATGTGGTGTAGAGATGACTTAGAGAAGGAATGGAAGGTTACCTTCAGAATGATCTCCATGGTGAAGAGCCCAGTGAAGACGTGGTCTGCATAGCCTAATATCTGAGAAACAGTGATCACAATGCAGGTCAACACAATACATCACACGGTCGTACATCTCATAGAGGCTTCCATAAGCATCACATATATGTCACAAATGGCACACTATTCCCTACA